>NW_027131255.1:0-22119 GCF_026122565.2 Emydura macquarii macquarii | reverse complement strand
TCACTGTTCCCCAGCCCGGGGAGGATGGCAAAAGATCCAGCCGCAGGGTGGACGGCTGCCGTTTTTCCTCTCCCCGCCCCAGAGGGGAGGAGAGCGGAGGGTCACTGACAGTTTCACCAGGAGAGCGAGGGAGAAGGGAATCTACTGCTCCAGGGAAAAACGCCGTAGCTGCACCTGTGCTCAGTTCTGTTTAGCCCCATCCCCACGGCGATCATGGCTAACAAAGACAGGACGGAGAGTTCTTGGTTTGCACGAGGCTCCCAAGCCAGCAGGCTGAGTAGCCCACACGGAGCGGAAAACCAGTCTGCTAGTGTCCTCGTAAACCCCTGGGCACCCAGCCTGCTATCGCCAGGGACCATTTCCAGTCACGATGCCCCGGATGCCACACAGCCTGGGGGCCAGCACAGGAACCAGAGCCACCCTCCCGCCAATCCACAAGCAGGCGGCCAATTGCAATTCAATTAGCTGCAGGCTGGAGTTCGCTGGGTCTTTTCCAAGGGCTCTCCTGACTCCAGCTGGCTGGCAAGTCTAAGGCCAAGGGCCAGATTAAAGGGGACAAGGAACGTGGTGTCAGCTGGGTTCTGATGCTCTGACTCCCTTAGGCCTCCTGACAGCGGCGTACCAAGGCGTGAAGGAGTCAATCGATGTAACCTACAAAGGAGATGGGAGAAGGCGTTTCTCCAAGCAGTTCAGTGGCTGCTTTAACTCAAGCCGTCTCACGCCTCCCGTTAGCGGCTTTGCTTGGGTCTCTCGGCATGTGACTTACAAGAATTTAGCCTCCCTTCCATTTACATCAGGTGGCCCAGTTTGCAGAGGATACGTAAGCAGCCGTGTCCGTTACACGTAGGTAAACTGGGTACAGATGGAAGGTCAGGCAAGAAAACTTGCAGCAGCAGAAACCATCATTTAAACAGCGCAAACCCCTAGTGTAAACGCACTTAACCCAATTTAAACTGCTCTTCATCTTAGTTCTGTAAGGCCTGGTCTAGGCACTGAGCTGCACGGTCTAACTACAGGTGTGACTTTAAACTGATTTAGTTAAAGCAGTTCAAAGGGGACACGGGCAACTCTTACTGGGGTTTGAGAGTGGCTTACTGCAGTTTAACCTGAATAGATTCCCAACAGATTTGGACGAGGCAGGGGAATAGGTCGGGATAGCCTGTGTTCTATTCCCAGCTCTGCTACCGGTCTTGGCAACTCGCTTCCCCGTCACGTGCCTCAGTTTCTCCATCTCTATAATGGGGCTAGGGATACCGGCCTTCCTTTTGTAGAGCTACAGATGGGAAGCGCTATGTGAGAACAAAGCATGGCTGTTACCCACCACCTCTTAAAACAATGCCTTCATGGTGCCATGGCAGGCAATGCCGCGGCAGAAGGTCAGCGGGAAAGGGAACTTGGCTCCAAGGAGATGCCACTAAACTGACAAGCAGCAGCCAGGCAGCTAGACGAGGAAAGTAATTTGTTCCAGTTTCGATTGGCCAGGCCCGGTGTTAACTTGAAAGGGCCATCGCCTGCCTTGAAGCAGCATCTGTTTGAACAAGATACAGCTCAAACCGCCATGCTCCCGGATTAAACGTTATTTATTTGTGGGTCCTGATAGTCAGGTCAGGTCAGAACCTCTCCCCTTCGCACGTCTGCCTTGCTGCAGAACTGAGCTTCTTCAGAAGGGACAGAACCCACCTGGGGAGCTCAGCCGCCCGGCAGGGACGGGGAGAACACGACTGCCTTTCACAAAGAATACTTGGCTTTTCACCTAGATCGCCTGCAGCACTTCACAAACACAAACACAGGCACCAGTATCCCAACATGGGAAACTGAGGCAGAGAGAGAAAGTGACTCACCCAAGATCCCACAATCAAGCAGTGGCAGAGGTGGGACGAGAACCCAGCCCACTAGCCATTGGACAACACTGCCTGCCTATTTAAAAGGAGGTTGGAGGCAGAAATGAACATAGGCTGCCATTCTGCCCCCTCATCTCTGCTAGTCTTTAGGTTCTTGCATTGCCCCTACTCCCTTCCTATCTGAGCGCCTCACAATCGTCCGGGCATTCCTCCTCACAACCCCACCGGGAGGCAGGGCAAGGCCATAATCCCCATAGTACAGATGGGAAACTGAGGCAGAAGGGACAATGGCCCAGCACTATTTAGGTACCTGATGCCTATTGAAATCAATGGGAGTTAGACCCAGATCCCCAAAAGGTATTTAGGCACCTAAGTGACTTGCCCAAGGTCACACAAGACATCTGTGGCAGAGCCCGGGACTCGAAACCAGGTCTCCCAAGTCCATGCCCTAACCATGCTGCTTCACGTCTGCTGGGGTCCAGGGGCTGACGTGAAACGAACTGGGGGGATAAAGTCTAGCTCCCCGGAGAACAGACATACCAAAAATCACCGTCACAAGCGGCGCTTTGCTAGCGATCTCCGCTGAGAGGTTACATCCGGAATGGGTCTTGGAGACAGACTGCCCCTCCCACCTCTCACGGGGCGGGGACCAGCAGGGCAGGGTTGAGGCACGGGCACAGAGAAGCCTGCGGTTGCTGCTCTGTGTCTGCTCAAACCCGCAGGGTGACCCCGTTTAATGAACGCCAGCGCTGGGCCAACTCCCTCCAGCCAGCGAGGGCCCAGAGCTATCTGGTACAGCAGGCACGGTCACAGCCTCATCGGCACTGGGAGCTCCAGCAGACGTGCACGGAGCAGATTGGGATTTAAAACGGGGCTCTGTCACAAAGCACTTTTTTCCCCTGACCTGTGCAACTGCAAATGAGACGGCTCAGTCAGCGGCTGCCGCAGCAAAGATCAAGGGCTTGTCAAAAGGTTTTACAGCCCCCAGCAGCCCCCGGGCCCCGAGGATTTAACGAGAACGTATCAGGTTGGAGCCGCAGAAACAAATCAATTGGGAAAGCGGGAGGGCTTCCAGACACTGATCCTTAACTTGCCCTGAGCACAGGTGAGACGCTGCCTCGAGCAGGGCGCCTCGGTGTGAACCGCTCGCGTGCGGAGCTGCCTGTGCTCCGAAGAGATCCTCCGGAGATCCTCCAGATGAATGCGGACACACTCAGAGCCCCAGCCAAGAGGAGCCGATTTCTAGTCCCTTCCCAGGCGTGCTGGCTTCCACCTGGCCGTGCCGCATCACCCGCCTCCAGGCACAGAGACGTTACTGGCAGATGAATGCCCGGACACGCTGACTCAGGGACAGCCCCATCTCGCCGGGACAAGGGGAGCCGATGTCTAGTCCCATCCTGGGCGTGCTGGCCATGCCGCATCACCCGCCTCCAGGCAGCGTGGCAGCCAGGCCGGCAGAGCTACCTCGGGAGCAGAGGCAGGGCAGGGCAGGAGGCACGGGGACCCCCTTCCCTTCCCAGGGCACGTGTGAAATGAAAGGTGCTGCCTAGTGCCATGGGCAGCGATCGCAGCCCCATAAGGGCTGGGGCTCTGGACCTTGTCCCATCTCCACAGTCAGGCTCCTGGCCGTCCCCAGAGACCAGCATGGAGGCACACTGCTGGTGTGGGTCTGGGAAACCGCACACTGCTGCTGACGCTGTTTTGTGGATAACACGGGCCAACGAGAGGCTTCAGTTTCCAGGCAAGTCGCCATATCGGCCACACGTTCCATCTAGCCCAGTGTCCTCCTTCTGACACGGCCAGCGCCAGCTGCTTCCGAGGAAAGGAACAGAACAGGGCAAATATCAAATGACCCATCCTGTCATCCAGTCCCAGCTTCAGGCAGTCGGAAGCTTAGGGGCGCCTGTAGGTTGGGGTTGCATCCCTCATCATCTTGGCTAACAGCCATCGATGGACCTACTTTCCATGAACTTCTCATGCTCTTCTGAACTCAGTTATACTTTTGGCCTTCACAAAATCCCTGGCAATGAGTTCCACAGGTTAACTGCGTTCTGCAGAGACGCACTTCCTTCGTTTGTTTTAATCTTGCTGCCTATTAATTTCATGGGGTGACTCCTGGTTCTTGTGTTATGTGAAGGGGTAAATAACACTTCCCTATTCACTTTCTCCACACCAGTCATGATTTTATAGCCCTCCATCATATTTTCCCCTCCCCTCTTAGTTGTCTCTTTTCCAAGCCAAACAGTTCCAGTGTATTTTCACTCTCTCATTGTATGGAAGCTGTTCCACACCCAGGCCATTTTTCTCCCCTTTCTCCACCCCTTTTCAAATGCTACCAGACCTTTACTTAAAGCTTAAGGGTCCTTCCTGCTTCATTCAGCAAACTCCCCACCCACCCGCCCTCCTCTTGCCAGGAGTACAAGACATGGGCTGGAACTGTGGAATCCCTGCACTGAAGTGCTGGCTTTCATGACTGGGCTATTAAACCATCTGGTGCAGTGCTTCTCCGAGGGCACTGCACCGTGTCTCTAGCACCAGCCTCATTTATACGGACAGCTTTCCACAGCTCTACCCAAGGGAAGATTTATGTCTGGGGAGAACATTAGGCAGGGCCACATCAGAGTTAAATCCAGCTCACCCACCCTGCGCACGGAGCTGCAGGGAGATTTATTCCACCTCTTCATAACAATCTGATTGTGCCAAATACAGCAAAATGGATTGACCTGTTCTCACGTTTGGGGAGCAGTTACGGGGAACAGCCCACTAGACCAGTCACTCCGCACAGGGAGTCCTATAAATCAGAAGCAGACATTGATGTGCCGGGACCTGCACTTTCAAAATCAAACCCACATCAGTTCTGCTCTCGCTGCGCCTTCATGAGCGGATGACTCGGCGCAAGTCCAGGGCCGGGGTTTACTTTCGCTGCCTGTTTTTGTCAAAGCAGCGATTCCACATTGATAGACGGTTGGATCTTGGGGGAAGGGGAGGATGTAATGAAGGGGAAAAGGAGGGTGAAGTGCAAAGTCACTTGCTTGGAATCGGGAGATGCAGACTCAGTTCCTGGCTGTAGCCAGAGCTCTCCCCCTTCCTCTACTATCCCCCAACCCTGCTGGGAGGCAGAGAAGTGTTGTTAACCCCATTCAACAGAGACTAAATGACTGGCCTAAGGTCAGACAGGGAGTCTGTGGCAAAGCAAGGATCTGTACGCAGACCTCCAGAGTCCCAGGCCAGCACCCTAACTGCTGGGCCATATTTCATCCCCTATAAACCCGTCATTTTCAGGAGGAGTCAATTCCACTTGTAAACTGAAGGGACCTGTAAAGGGGAGGAGCCGAAAGTGAAACACTGCATTTGCAAAAAAAATGCATCGACGCCAGCTGCAAAATGTCAAGTTAGCACCACTGCTAAGACCCAGATGGAGAGGGGTCACCCTTCGCGAGCCCCCTGCAGGAGCCTGCTTGAATCTCAGCTGGAGTAGCAGGGAGCAGGCCCACACACATAGGAATAGCCAAATTCTGCCCCCCTGACACTGCACAGAATTCATGTGCCCCTGCAGTTTTGTTTTCCTCCACAGAAAATACATTCTGCCAGAGAGGTGCTGCAGTGACGCCTTTCGCCCACGAGGGGCTGCTGTGGTGCCAGAACAGAGGGCAGCCGGCCCGTGGGCCATAGCAAGCTCCAGCCAATAGGGAGGATTCCTCATAACGCCCTGCCTGTGAGAGCAGGGGAGGAGGCACGGGCTATGGGGGGCAGGGGACAGGCCGTAGGACACACTGGGCTGCTGGGATCTCACAGACTGGGGATCAGAAGGATAGTGGGGGGGTGCAGACTGGGGTGGGAGCTGAATAGGAATGGGGGGTGCAGGCCACATGGGGACGCGGCCGATGTACCTGACTGAGGGGGCGAGGCCAGGGGTCTGTCAGGGTCTGCCTATTGCCTGGATCGTTTTTTCTCCTGTCTTGTTACAGACATACCTGCTGACAGGTGTTTCAAAATAAAATTACCCAAAGGATTGAAACTGGTGTGATTACAATGTGTTATTTTGACAGATAAACCATGCAGAATTTGCAGCAATGCAGACAATATTGTGGGCAGAATTTGTAATGTTCTGGTGCAGAATTCCCCCAGAAGTAACCAGGCGCACTGGGGAGATTGCAGATTGTTAAATCCGTCCTAGCGCCTGGTTACCAGCTGCTGAAAAGCAACAATAATCCTGCAACACCAACTCACCTGCACGCATTGCCTCGCTGTCACACGCATCCCTCCAACAACAACCCAACAGCGCGTGCAGCCCGACGCTCACGTACAACCCCACAACCAAGTGTGAGTGCCCACAACCCGCCTGGGTACACACAGCAAAAAAACATCCCAGTTACGGCGCCAGATTGCAGCACCCACCTCTGGGGGGCTAGAAAGATGCCATTGTAACCGCTGCTAATGCCTTGCGCAAGTCAAATGAATTGAATGAGGGAGCGTTCTAGCCTGCAAGAAACCTGGTATTCCCGCCAGCATTTGAATAATGAAGTGACATGAACAATGTCCTTGGACAGAGACCAACTTCCTCTGAAATCAGCCTGGCATTGGATGGGGCTGTGAAATCAACAGCTGAGCAGTTATTACGGAGCCGTGTGGACTGCAGTGTGAAAGGGCCATTCTAAGCATCCACTAACCACCCCCAGCCTTTGAGCGGGAGAGGTGCAATGGCAGACACAGAGCAGCTCGCTGCCGTCCCCTGGAGGAGGATTTAGAAATGCACGCCTGGGAACACGACCCAGCCTGCCGAGAGATCCCGCACTACACTGGACAGGCTTCATTCTCCACAGCCCTGCTCCACGCCCAGATGAAGCGGGAGGAGAACTTCGTGCCGGCGCTAATGACAACGCAACGCAGGCTCACAGCTCAGCAGTCCTAGCGCAGGGTTCCAGCGTTAGGCGACTCGCCCATCTCTGCCTGGAGTCTGTTTGTCCCAGGAACATGCTGTCTGCAAACCTGGTACCAAAATTAACACCCCACCCTCCCCCCCTTCTGTAACGCGCCAGCCCAGGGCAGCCACCCACCAATTGGCTGCCTCGCGCTGAGAACCCGATCAACCCTGCAGAGAGCGGCAGGGCCTGCCACAATGGGCCGGTCAAGTTTCGGAAGGGGAGGCTGGCTCCACGTGACATGTCACTTTTAAAAGCCTTTCATGACGGTTTACACACAGCCACCCCAAAAGGAAACCTTAATTGGATTACTGAGACTGCGGCAGTGTCAGAGAAGGGCAGAAATGGAGGCTCTGACTGATCAGCCCAGGAACCCGTGTGCTGCCATTTAATCTCTGCATCAATTATGTGACAAACTCAATTTCTCCATCTCGTCTTCCTAATTATTTTTCTTTCACCCTCTCCATCTTTACTGACCCGGCCAAATGCATTAAGTGGATCATCACAGACACTAACAAAGCTGGGGGTTCTCCACTTATGAACAGCAGGAACCGAATTTCCAGGCTTATAGGAACTGAAGGTCATCCTAGGTGGAAAAGTTTACCCTTAAGTCACAGATTTGATGTTGAGAGACTATTCAAGGTTTGGGGCTTAGTTGGTCTCCACCTTTCTCCTACAAGCAGTGGGATTTGAGGTAGCTCCAATCTCTTAGAAGTAAGGAGTCCCTCAGAGCAGGGAGCCAGCTGCCAGGCAAGCCTTGTCCCAGATCTTATCAGTGGGAGCGGGTCCCTCTAGCAGTCCTAGAAGGTGCTACTGTTATGGAAGGTCTTAATCAGAGAGAGGTGGTCCCTGGGGATGCTGCATGGAACCCCCAGAGAGCCATAACGCTCAGACCATGACACCGGGGGCTTTCCTGGTGCAAGATTTCATGGGGGAGAAGCCAACAGCGTGACTGGGGCGCAGGGGAGATGACTGCCACATCCTGGACCCGTGGAAGCTTTCTGGCAGAGCTTGCTTTCCCAGGTACAACACTGCAGTGAGCCAACCTGCAGGTCAGTCACTAACCCCCTAACGCCCTGGGGAGGCGTCCTCAGTGTGGGGAAACCAAGGCAGAGCGGGCGAGCGTCGCGTCAGGGGAGAGTGACGCTTGAGCTGGACGTTGAGCTCAAGCTGCCCGTCTTGTGCTCACACCACGCCCTCAGCAGTGCTGGCCCGCAGGTTACACGGCGGATGAAGTGACGCAGGAGTGCAGCTTGCAGCCCTGTGTGTGCAGTGGGGGTGGAAGATAACACAGCTCCATAGCAAACCTGCATCCCCCACCTTCCTCAGAGAGCAACAGGCCTGCGCCCACGGCACTTGGAATCCCGCCTGCAGTGCAGGGAAGCGGAGAAGCCGAAAGGAGTCAAACGAATTGAGCTCAGCAAAGAGCCTCTGACGCTACCAGCAGCTGGAGGGGGTTGAATTACGAAGGGAAATTGAGAGGTGAATAGATCTTGCCTGGGCATGGGGGTACCCACTGGAGGGGCCGGGCAACTTACAGATTTGAGAGGGGTAAATATTCAGATGTGGAAGCAACCATTGGTACGATGGAGGGATGTGTCCCCTACCTACCACCTGGAAAGAGATGCTAGCAATGAGGGTGCTATAAAAAAGGGTTACGCGCGGCAGAGACATGGAATACCACGGACCTTTTAGCCCAAACAGGTCAACTGTCTGCCGCCCGCCCACCCACCCACCGAAAGATGAAGGCCTATTAACGACACTTCCGTAGTTTAAAGGCAAGTCACAGGGCTTCTGTCACTTAGGACAGGTCAGAGAGGCAGCGTGGTCTAGTGGATAGGACACGAGTGACCTAGGTTCTACTGCCAGCTCTCTGTCACTGAGCAGCCGTGAAACCTTGGGGGCAACTCACTTCACCTCCATGTACCTCAGTCTCCCTTTCTCCACCCCTTGTATTGTAAGTTCTTTAGAACAGGGGCTAGCTATGTAATTGCACAGCACCCAACACGAGAGGCCCCAGATGAGATCTAGGTGCTAAGTATGCAGATGGAAAAGATCCTAGAAGTTATACTACAGAGAACAATCCTGCATTGGTGGGGGAGATGGACCCAGTCGGTCTGCTCCATTTCTAGAATCGTGTCCCCCCCCACCCCACACACACACAGCTCAAGTCTGTGCTTTCACAAGCAGTCACTCAAAACCTAGTTTAAAAAAATCCAAGCACCAGCACAGTGCTGAAGAGACTCGCAATGTGCTACTAATTTAATCCACTAAGTGCATTTCCAACCACTGCTGATGTGGCAGAGAATTTCCAGGCCTGGCTGCTGGAATTAGCGCGTCCGACTGCAGGAGCTAAGCACACCCAGAGCATCCCATCACTCAGACGCGTTAAGAGGAAGAACAGATTTTCCTTTTCGTGGAGGAGTGAACAAAAGAGCGAATCAATACTTGATTTTTCAAAAAGCAAACGTCACCTGATGCTCAAGTGAAGTGTATTTTGTATCAATTAATTGCTGTAAGTATCTAGGGCCTCCGCAGGGCGGTGGATTGATAGAGCTACTGCAAACATTTCTTAATTACTTATCTCCCGGGATCAGCAGCAGAGCTCTCAAACGCCAGCCCCACACAGTTCTGGCTGAGCAGCAGATGGTGCAGAGAGCATTTCATCTGCAAGTGAACCAAGTGAAACATGGAGCATCCCCCTCCACAAATGGGGCAGCTGCCCAGATGTAACAGCTAGCACTTGTACAGCGCATCCGTGTTTAATTCCATTTCAGACGCTCGGCGCTGCCATCTGGGTGGTGACAAAGGGGTGGCCGAGAAAGGCCGTTAGAGTGGGGAACGGGCATGAAAAATAACGGCAGAACAATTAAAAGTAAGGAGAACGGAGAGGATGTTCTGAACAGGTCAGCACATCGAGTGCTGTCAGGCACTACAGAGCATTTGTCTGGAGAGGGGATGGAGTCTCAGGAGATTCCAGATGGGATGTGGAGCCTTTCATCTTTAGGCTGACATTTCCCAGTCTGGCTGGGTTGGTAGTTAACTCACGGGATCTCCCTTTACACTGCAGTGGCAGAGAGAGGATAAAGGACCCCGGGCTCTCAGAGCACGTAAACCGAACGGAGTGAGGCTGGGAAGGGATCGTCTGGTGGCACAGGAGCCAGGAATGCTCCCCCAGAAGGATTCCAAGGAGGAACTTCACAAGCCACCCAAGAGATCACTTTTACCCCAGAGGTGGCTGCATTTAGGGGATGGGCAAACAGGGCAGTCACTTAACAGCAAACATCAAGGCTGCAATTATAGAACAAAGCCATAAAGACCCTCGTTAACCCTACAAGGGGACGTTTTAGGGTTGGCAGAATGCAACAGTAGGCACAAAACAATGGCTTTTCAGCCAAAGCCCAGCTCTTGCATAGCTCACCCTGGGCCCCTGAATAGCCCCAGGACCCAGGGCTACAATTTGATGTCCTGTCAAAAAGACAGCACCTCCACAGTAAAGTGCCCCGTAGCACCAAGCTGGGGCACTGCTTCCAGAACAAGTAAAGGACGGAGTGATAAACAAACACCACTTCCTGCAGCACAGGGGGGTTTCTCCAAGAATTGCCCGTCCAAGCGGAGCAGAAAGTCCTTCCTAGGCAGAGCTGAACATGGAACCTTTCTGCTGCTGGAAGCCTGCTTACTCAGCAGAGTCCAGAGCACACAGAGGAGGAGGAGGCGGCTGTAGCAGAGTGAGAGACCTTTGATTCCCCTAAAGATGCAGCTGCATTTCCCAGCCCTTTACAAGGCGATCCAGGCATTGTTTAAAAAGGTTCCCAATCAGCCAGCTGGTATTTAAGCTGCAATTGAAGTTCCCCTTCACGCAGCAAAGCGAAAGAGTCATTGAGTTCCCTGGCAGAGCCTGCAGACAGTGAAGGGGTTTTAATCCTGTCCCCGCTGCTTCACCTCAGACTCCCGTTCAGCAGCCAATGTTTCCTGGGAGGCAGAGCTGGCAGCTTACATGGCCCGACGAGGGGCTGCGTGAGGAATGCATTCGAGCAGACAGCCAGCAGAGTTGGCCAACTGTTCGCCACTCTCCTTTGGCCCATTGTGAAATCCCAGACCGCTAATTCCTTCAGCACCAATGACCACAGAGGACGCTGGCGATTAGCAATAATGAGCAGCTGTCAGGCTGTCCCTGCACACAGTACGGTACATAAGTGCAGCCAGACGTGGAGAGAGGAAGGGGCCTGGAGTGAAGCCTCAGCCAGTGGAAGCAGCAGAGCCAATAGGGCACGTTCCCACCAGGGCTACAGGGGTCCATCTACACGACCCAGGGGCTTTTCAGTGTAGGGCGGAGCCCCACGCAGCGCAGCATACTCCAGAACATGGGTGTGTATCCGTGTTGGAGGCAAGGCTGCTTCCCTCCTATGCCTTCTCCAGAGCGGCTGCACGGGGGGGATACAGTTAAAGCCGAACTCGACCAGGAAGGGAGATGCAAAATGCCCAGGTTATTGATACCACCTTCCATCTCCTAGGTGGCTACTTACAGAACTGCTGCTGAGATTTGCGATTGGTGAGGCAAGCCCAGGGCAGTGTAAGCATAATCACAACATCACTAAGGCGTGAGAAGTGGAACAGAACAACCCACGTTACAAGTTCTCACGCATCTGATGGGGAACCCATGCGATGAAGACGGGAGAGGAAGCCCCTCTTTCTCTGGGTTTGGGGTTAAGGTTTCCACCGGCCACCCATCCCATGGGCTGGGCGTACGCCTCTTTTACACCCCTTTCCCTTTCACCCACGTCTGGGGCCATATCTAATTAACTCTCAGCCCCCTGCCCACATCTGCTATACCAATATCAGGGTTCTGGTGCCTCAGTAGCCACGCTGCATCAGTGCATTTCACAATGGTTTCAACACGTCGATGCAGTTCCAAATGCACCCAGACAGTACCTGAGAAATGCTCTTCAACCCAGACGATTATTGCCGTTACTAGCTTTAATCACAAGATACATGTTGCTAAATCTAACAGCTCTGCTTCAATCGCTCATGCAAACTCTCGATGCCCTACACTAACTGCTAGGCACCAAGCGTGCTGGCCAGCCTGTTTAAGACAACCCTTCACTTTGCACACGCCTACTGACATTACAGCTGTAATTCTGGAGTTCTTAAACATCTCAACATTCCCTAAAAGCCCAGGCCTGAGCCCAGATTATAAATTACCTCACCTTAGGTCAGGTCACACTTTGAAGATCAGGTCAATGTACACACCTTCCACAACTCACACTACTCCTTGTTTCAAGATGGCCATAAATAAGGACCCGATCTTGAGAGGTGGGGACCACCCCTCGCTCACAATGCGTGCCAACAGGAGTAGCGGGTGCTCTGACCTGACAGGATCAAACCCACCGTGGACAGGAAGAGAGGACTCTTCCAATGCCTCGAAATGAAAAAACAGAGCTGTTCCCAAAAGGCACCGGGGCTTTCAAATATACACATGGCCAACAAGCCTCCTAATGCAATGAAGTGTTAAAAATGCTCATGTCCATCCACGTCTGGCGTGTGTCACGTACCCCAGTGCTGGAGATTTCTCCCCTATGGTATCTGTAGGGCCAGCTCTAGCGCTCCCCGGGGCCGCTGTTATAGGGGGCATCACTGCCCCTTCCAGTTCCTTCTTGCCAACCACTCCGGCAGAGGGGTAGGAGGGCGGGTCATGGAATGGACAGGACCGACATCACGGAGAAGAACAATGACGACCGTCACTACCCGTTCTCTCTTCAAGGGCTTGCTCACGTCCATTCCATGTCAGGCGACTCAAGCAGTGCCTCTGGCAGTGGGCTTGGAGTTTATGATGTTTTCAGGACATAGTTGGGGAGAAAACACCCAACAGATACTGACATTTGCCTGTCTCACTCCTTCCCCCCTCCATCTCTTCCCCAGTCCCCGCTGTTCATCTCATTTAAAGGAGCAGGGATTGATTCCACGCTTTCAAGGGGATGGACGCCGCTAACGCCTGTCCTAATGAGATTGTCAAGGCAGATGTGTGGCCCCAGCCGTGCAAGGAGGGTCTATTTAACACAGGAGATGACAAGCTGCTGACCTTGTAATTTGCTGCTTTTCTGCACGCCTGCCCATGTGTCAAAAGGAAAAGCGTTCTCTTCATCACCACCAAAGGCCAGTGAGATAGGATTTGCACGTCAGTGAATGACAGATGAACCGACCAATTGGCTAAAGACATAGGACTTGCCGGACTGAATCAGAGCGGGGCCCATCTAAGTCCAGTCTCCTGTCTCCACAGCATTCAGTAACAAATACTTCAGAAAAACAGGCAAGAACTGCGGGGGTACAACCTATCCTTCCTCCTAACTCACGCCAACAAGCAGGTGGCGAATGTCCTGAGGCACGACGGGTCAGATCCCTTCTTTGATCCTGCCTACTGGTCACATGATCCGCAATGATTTTTGACTTTTCGTAAAACTGGTGGTACTCCGTTCTTGGCCTCAACGGACACCTAGTTACAGAGAAGTCTGCAGGTTAATTATGTAAAAAGGCATTTCCTTTCATCAGCTTTACATCTTTGCCTTTTCAGTTTCTTTCGCTGACCCTTTTTTCCTATGGAGGGAAGGAAAAATAGGAGCACCCAGTTCATTAGATCTATACCATTCATTGTTGTGTTACCAGTTTTGTTAGCTGTTTTATTACAGTGGACAAGAACCTGAACATCAGTCAGTGTGCCCTGGTTGCCAAGAAGGCTAGCGGCATATTGGGCTGCATTAGTAGGAGCATTGCCAGCAGGACGCGGGAAGTGATTATTTCCCTCTATTCGGCATTAGTGAGGCCGCATTTGGAGTATTGTGTCTAGTTTTGGGCCCCCCACTGCAGGAAGGATGTGGACAAGTTGGAGAGAGTCCAGCGGAAGGCAACGAAAATGATGAGGGGGCTGGAGCACAAGACTTATGAGGAGAGGCTGAGGGAACTGGGCTTGTCTAGTCTGCAGAAGAAAAGAATGAGGGAGATTTGATAGCAGCCTTTAACTACCTAAAAGAGCGTTCCAGGGAGGATGGAGCTAGGCTGTTCTCAGTGGTGACAGATGACAGAACAAGGAGCAATGGTCTCAAGTTGCAGTGGGGGAGGTCTGGGTTGGATATTAGGGAAAAAGTTTCCCCTAAGAGGGTGGTGAAGCACTGGAATGGGTTACCTGGGGAGGTGATGGAATCTTCATCCTTAGAAGTTTTTAAGGCCTGGCTTGACACAGCCCTGGCTGGGATGACTTAGCTGAGGTTGGTCCTGCTTTGAGCAGGGGTTGGACTAGATACCTCCTGAGGTTCCTTCCAACCCTCATCTTCTATGAACAGCTACCAAGTCCCCCTTTTATTCGATCTCCTCTGTAAATGTATCAATCCCAGTCTTGTCCATTTCTCTCCTTATAGACGTCTTCCCATGTTTTCACTCATTGGCATCCTCTCTATAGTGATGCTCTCTATATCCCGTTCCTCTGGAACCTGGACTAACACAATGAACTGCACCAAAACAGTGATGTTGCAAATTGAACACCCCTCTTCCCAGCACTCCACGGGGACCGAACTCCTTTCATTCGCAACCTTCATCCAAAACACCCCAGTGCAGCTCTCTGGACGTGAAAGGCTGGAGCAGCAACCTACTGAAAGCACGTCACTTCTACCTGAACCCAGGGGAGACAAAATGGCTGGTGTTTCCCTCCGTTCTCTAACAGCTTCTTCAAGAAACCTGGATGCCAAATCTCTTCCAGACTCCAACGTGGGCAAATTCCTGCACGGATGACATGCCCCTTGAAAGACGTAGGGGACGCCTACGCTGCAGCTGGGAGCATGCTTCCCCGCCTGTGCAGACAGACAGCCGCGCACTAGCTCTGCTCAGGCAAGCATGCTAGACACAGAGGCGTGGCTGGGCAGCAGTGCAGGCGACCTGCCCGAGTACAAACCAATCCGGACGTCCCCGGGTACATGTCCGGCTTGCCCAACCCACAAGCCACGCTACCCACAGCAGAACTGCTGTTTTTCATGCTCTTCCTTGAGCAAAGCTGGCGCGTCTGCCTACTAGGCTGGGAAGCACCCTCACAGCACAGACACCCCCCCAGTGAGCCCAGGGCCATGTGCCCATTTGCCACAAGCCTGCAATTCTTTGCATGTCCTCTACAAGACAGGGACACCCTTCCCTCCAGAGCTGCACACAGCCACCTCCCCTCTGCATCAGCCCAGGGACCCATCTACTTCTGCAGTGAGTAAAAAAAACAAAGCCCAAGAAGATGCGGTGAGCCAGCCTAATGCACCGATGATCTGGATTAATCGCTGTAGGATGAGGGAAGAGACGGCAATCACTGACTCCATCTCTTATGCAGATGCAGCAGTATCATCCCCCAACAGAGGATGCAGCAGATATTAAACAAATACAAGATTTGATCTTCGCCAAGAGACAGACTTAATTACACCATCCACTGCAGCTGCTCAGTGAGTCACCAGTGATCTGCCTTTCGTCTTCTCCCCCCGAGTTCAAGGTTACACAAGGTTAAGATTTACAGGCATTCCCAGCTCATTTCCAAGCTCTCCCTTGCAACGTCTAATTCCCAGGGTCTGGGGTAGCACTGTCCGAGGAGGAACGAATGGGTTACAAGGAAGATACACGTCTCATAACAACACTTTCCCCTACGGCCCAAACCAACCCCACCATTTGGATTTGTGCATCTCTGTGTACTTGGCAAAGGGAAAGTGTAAATCATGGGATTTCTCACCAGTTTGTCCAGGAAAACCACAAGATCCTGTGGGGGGAGAAGAAACAGAACCAATCAGACTTCTCAGCCACGATCACGCCACTTTAAGTGCCGACAGGTTCCTGAAGCTATTTGCCTTCACTAAGAGGTCCTCAAATCACCTGTATCCGGGAACCATTATGCCCTCCCAGCCCAGAAGATCAAGGGCCTGTACTCCAAGCCCTCTATTCAAGATTAGACAGGAAGGACGGACGGTCTGGTGAGGGAGGCACTGGGCTGGCATCCAGGGGATTTGTATTCAATGGCCAGATCAGCCAAAGACCCTGGGTGACTGTGGGAAGTCACAATCTGCGCTGAAGTTCCCCATCTATAAGATGAAGATAATGTTTTGTCTCTTTAGAGCATGAACTCTTTGGAGGCAGGGACTGTCTCACTAGGTCTGTACAGCTCCTAGCACAGTGGGGCCCTGATCTTGGCCTCTTGGTGCTAACTCTTCCTCTTGACGAAGATGCAGCAAGGAGATCTCATCCTGGCACAAGGGAGTCTTTCCTTCAGGGATCTGCAACGTCACAGGCAGCCTCACAGGTGAAGGAAGAACAAGCTTCACGGTACAATACCGCAGACCACTATCCAGAGAGCTGGATGCATACTGCACGCCATGCCCGTCTAAATTCAGTCACTCAAGTAGCAGTTCCCAAGTTGGCCACAGCAACCCTGGAACTGACTTTGTTCTCCCATCCCATCTCGTACCCTCTTCTACTACCCACAGAGATGCACACGTAACTGGGGCGCTTGGACCAGGGTTCCCCCATACACACAGACCTAGGTCACAAACGGAAACCAGGACACCAGCTCCTACCTTGCATATTTCTTCCTGGGAATATTCTTCTATGTCTGCAAACAACAAAAATTATTTAGGTCACTTAAGCGTCCTTCCACTTAATTTAAGCATTCCAAATCTGCCATGTGACAGAGACAGCATGTACCATAACTTCCCCAGCTGAAATTCAGCCAGGACACCAGCAGCCAGAGCCGCTCAGACACTAAATGATGGACACCATTATAAGAGACGAGCAGATGAAAAAGATTGGAAAGTGCTGGGGAGAAAAGGTCACAGAGCTTTAATGACAAGTGGGTCAGGGCTAATCTAGACCAACAAGAGCAGAGATCATGTGTCAGGGCACCAGACCCTTCAGAAACTAAAAATCATAGAATTGTAGGACTGGAAAGAACCTCGCATTCGCCTCCTCCTCGTATCAACCTTTTATCTGTTTGAAAACGGTTCTCATGTCCTCTCCTCAGTCTTCTCTTCTCCAGACTGAACAAACCCAATTTTTTTTAATCTTCCCTCCTAGGTCGTGTGTTCTAGACCTTTCATCATTGTTGTTCATCTTCTCTGGACTTTCAAGAAAGATGTGGACAAACTGGAGAAACGTGGTGCTCAGAACTGGACACAATACTCCAGTTGAAGCTTGATCAGCACAGAACAGAGCAGAAGAATGACTTCTCGTGTCTTGCTTACAACACCCCTGCCAATACACCCCAGAAAGTGGTTTGCTTTTTTTCCTCCCCCAACACTGTTGACTCATATTTAGCTTGTGATCCACTATGACCCCCAGATCCCTTTCCACAGTCTTCCTTCCTGGGCAGTCATTTACCATTTTGTACGTGTGCAACTGATTGTTCCTGCCTAAGTGGATACTTTGCATTTGTCCTCATTGCATTTCAGCCCATTTACTTCAGACCAGTTCTCCAGTTTGTCCCAATCATTTTGAAGTTTAATCCAATCCTCCAAAGCACTTGCAAACCCTCCCAGCTTGGTATCGTCTGCAGACTTTATAAGTGCACTCTCTACGCCATTATCTAAATCATGATACCACAGTGCATCCTAGACATCAGGACTGTGCTATAATCCCCAGCCCCTGCTGACTGTGATCCTAGGGAAACCAAGACCTTTGTACCCACCGCAGGAAGGCAATTAATTGCAGCAGTCGTATAGCAGCTGCTCCCCATGCACCAACAGAGGTTGGCTCCCCCACACCCACTCTCCGTTCAGACTTTAATGCCCTCTCGAAAAAAAAATGCACCGGTTCTGCCCGGCCAGTCCCTAGGCGGGTAGCCCAGATGTGTGGCCTGGTTTAAACACAGAGTGGCAGGACACTATCACAGGAACAAATGAGTATTTTTAACCAGATTAGAAAGGAAAGCGTCAGTTCAACCACCCGTTACTGGCTGGGCCCTACCAAATTCACCCTCCAGGCTAGCCAATTGCAGGGCCATAAGACCTGAAAATTGGTCAATTTCACAGTTTCAGATGTTTTCATCTGAAATTTTCACCCTGGGGATCCTGACTCAAAACGGGATTGCGGGGGTGGGGGAGGTGGGCGGGGAGTCACAAACCTGTTGCCGGGGGTGACAGGATTGCCACCCTCACCTCTGTGCTGCCTCCAGAGCTAAGAAGATGAATCTGACCTCCCCTGTGCTGCTGGGAGCGCCCCGGCCCGGCCAGGACTAGCAGCAGGGAGGAGATCAGATTTCACGGGGAAGGGCCAGTTTCATGGTCCGTGATGTGTTTTTCACAGCCCTGACATTGGCAGGACCCTAGTTATTGGGCTCAATGAGGGAACCAACCAGCTGGGGAGAATCTACAGCTGGAGCGGCAGAGCCGAGAGGGTCGCTGTTGTCCCTTCTGGCCTTAGATCTCCCAGTGTAAGGATAGACGCAGGGGTGGGTGTAACTCGATGGGCAGATGCGAGTGGGATGGGAAGCAGGGGCTGCTCGAAGGAAGTGGGCTCGGGGTAGCAGGGGAAGAGGACAGAGGGCACTGGCAGTACCTAGCCAGACAGGCAGCTAGGGAGAGTTCATATGAAAAGGGAACGGAAACGGCCCATACCAATCACCCTCCGGATGACTTGCACACAGTACCTTCCCCCCACGCCCTTCTCTCGTCCGACTGCAAGCGCCTTGGGCTGATGTTCTCCTGTGCTTTGCTGGTTGGAAAGCACCTAGGGCCAGATTTAGGTGCCTGAAGATACCAAGAGGCACCATGTGGGACGTACAAAAGTGCCTAAGTGAGTTAGATGCCTCTCTGCATCTTTGGCCCCCTATTTAGGCACCTAATCTGGCCTCTGGGCCATTGTGGGTACCACTGCAATGTTCACAGTGGAACAGTGTAACTCAGAGTGCAAAGCTCTGCTGATGAAAGCAGCAGCCCTCGCAATTAGCAACGGCATTTCACAGGGCCTGGCACCACCAGCTCCCTGGTCCTTCCCCTCCCAGCCCCACCTGATGTCCCCTCTCGGAGTGGCAGACAAATGCCCTGAAGCAAAGAAGGAGGCGGCGCTGCACAAGAGACAGCTATCCGGCTTGACATGGATATTGCACAAAGCCTTGGCCAAAGCCGGGTTAGAACCAGCAGCCCCGGAGGGATCTGGGGATCCCAGCCAGATTCCCAGCCTCTGTATTGGAGCCGGGCAGGGGCAGACTCAGGCAGGCAGGGTAGGGCGGGTGTCAGTAACAATCCCACTCAACCAGCTAGCCACAACACTCAGTGCCTGCTGCCTGGGGGTAGAGGAACAGCAGTAACAGTGCAGCCCACACCCATCAGGAACATGGTGACCTTTCCTGGTCACCCGGCATGGATGCCTGCAATAAGCCCTAGTCCCCCAGGCTTCCAGGTAACTCAGGGAATCAGCTACAGGTTACAGAGCTCCTAGTTTGCTGGTTCAAATCCAGCCCAGGCTGGCAGCAACTGAGAGTCATTGAGATCTGGCAGCTTTTGGTAGTTCACGCAAAGCAGCGTTGTGAGCAGCACTTATAACTGATGCTCCAGGTCATTTCCCCCTTTGCACCATGTGCCATTGGGATGCTTTTGTGTATTTACTTTCCCTGCTTCAGGGGGGTTTCAAATCCAAGCCGCTCCTTAGACACACACTGGAAGAAATAGCTTTCCAGCCCGAACTCATCACACCAGGAGCTGGGGGAGGACAAGCGTGGGTTGGCAGAGATACAGACACCGAGCGCATTCCAAGACGGTTTTGGCTGCTGTTCAGTTTCTGCCACACAGACGGAGAAGTTCCCCTGACAGAAGAGACACGTCAGACCATCCAGTTCATCTCCCTGCCAGGGTGCAATTGTTCACTACAATCCCATAGTCCCAGGAACTTTAGCAAAAGGACGGGACATTCTCTCAAGAATCAGGGCTTTCACCACCTCCCTTGCGAGAGTCCTCCACAGCCTAAATAGTTCTCCTGAATGAAGCGCGAATGCTACCTGATATTCAGCCTAAACTTCTCCCGGCCCATCTTCCCCACGGTACTCCTCACTAGGACCCAACACCTTTGCAGACAAACAGACACGCCAGAAGAAGGCTAAACAAGTTCTCTGCCCTCTGTTGTTCACCCCCTTTAGGAGGGCCGGGGGAGGAGGAGAGCAGGGGAAACCCAACTGACCTGGGGGAGCGGTGGAATCTCCATAGCCTTTCATATCCAGAGCAAGGACCCGGAAGCCAGCATCTGCCAAAGCAGGGATCTAGAGCAGAAATAAAAGCAACATGTGACCTTGGGAAACAGACCTGAGTTCTCCGTAGCTCAGTCAACAGCCGGGACATTGACCTACATTTACTTCAACTATCCCATTTTAGTGCCCGTCATCGTAGCTACGACGACACGTCAGTCACAAACGCTGAGACCCCACATGAATTCCACACGCCGGACTAGAAGGGGCATAAGAACTAGAACAGACACTGCTCCAGCAAATTATCGTAGCCAGCCGCACACGGGGCAAGACAATCCAGAACAGCCGAGAGAACCACTGAGGAGTAAAGGAGCCCTTGCAGGGCATGCTGGCATTCAGACACAGGCTGGGGCAAATTCCAGAGACCGAGACCAAAAGAATAAACGCCGTATCAGTGCAGACTCCTCGGGGGTTAGAGGTGGCACGTGAACTTCATGCTAGACATTCAACCAGCAAGAGGGAAAGAAAGCCGGGGAGCAGAGCTCATTCATGCACAGTCACCTCTTGGACGTGGGTTCAGAGATGTGCTTTAGGTCATAGGCGACTGTCTGGCCTTATTCAGAGAAGCACAGGACTAGAAGGGACCTCAAGAGGTCAGCTCAGCCACTCCCCTGCACACACGGCACGATTAAGTATTATTAGACCAGCCCTGACGGGTGTTTGTCTAACCTGCTCTTAAAAACCTCCGATGATGGAGATTCCACAACCTCCCCAGGCAACGTATTCCAGTGCTTAACTGCCCTGACAGTTGGGAAGTTTCTCCTAACGTCCAACCGAAACTACCCTAGCTGCGATTTAAGCCCATTGCTTCTTGTCCTGTCCTCAGAGGTTAAGAGCAATTTACTTCCCTCCTCCTTGTAACAACCTGTTATGTACTTGAGAACTGTTCTGTCCCCCCTCAGCCTTCTCTTCTGCAGGCTAAACAGAGCGAGTTTTTTCAATCTTCCCTCCCAGGTCAGGTTTTCTAGACCCTGAATCATTTTTGTTGCTCTTCTCTGGACTTTTCTCCACATCTTCCCTGAAACACGGCACCCAGAACTGGGCACAACTCTCCAGCTGAGTCTAATCCAGTGGTTCTGGCAACAATTTTTTTGGTGGCCTCAGCGTGCAGCCACCTCCTCCTGCTGGTGGCTGCACAGACAATGTTTCCGAATACGTTCAGTTAACGTTCAGAAAATCAAAGGAACATGCACGTAGCCACGTCCAGACAAGACGTTCTGGGTTTTGATGCATCAATGGTGTGGATCAGAATATTAGCAAAAGCTGGGGAGCGCTCTGAACGGACAGGCTGCCTCACACGCCCCACGCACCTTTCCGCTGGGAGAGGTGAGTGGGGCGCAGGAAGAACTGCAGCCCTGCCAGGCGGCTGGAGGGAGTTACTGGTTCCTCCCTGCAGGGCAGCCAGTCTGGCTACTTGTGCAGCACCTGCCCTGAGCCCCCTGGCAGGAGGCAGGGAGGGGGCTGCTCTGGGGGGGGGACGACTGCAGCTTAGGGAGGGGGCTGCTGGGGGTCACTTGCCTGGTTGCAGGGACCGGGGGGAGGGGGGAGAGAGAAGAAGAGTGGGTGAATGCAAGGACCCTGTAGGCAGTCGAGCAGCTGGCAGACGGAGGGAGGAAAGCAGGGTGGGTGCCGGAAAGGCAGGGAGGGAAGGGGGTGGGAGGCGTGATCCCAGGCACTGGCGGACAGCGCAGGGGGGGAGGGGAAAGGGTCACTTACCTTGGCACTGCAGTCCGGCGGCAGAAGGTGCTTCTGGGAGCCAAGGGCCAGGGGTTATTCACCCTGCGGGGGCTGCTCCCAACAAGTCCCAGCTTGTGGTCAGGTGAAACCTGGCAGGGCCGGGGGGATCATTCCCCCGCCCTCCCTCCCCAGCTGCTCGTGGCCGCATTCGAGAACCGTTGGTCTGATCGGCACGGACTAGAGCGGAAGAATGACTTTAGTGTCTTGCTCACGACACTCCTGCTAACGTATCCCGGAACCATGTTCGCTTTTTTTGCGGCAGTGTGACACCATCGACTCCTGTTTAGCTTGATCCCAATCCACAGCACTGCTGCCTGGGCAGTCATTGCCCACTTGGTACATGTGCAACTAAGTGGATACTTTGCATTTGTCCCCATTG
>NW_027131254.1:0-2241 GCF_026122565.2 Emydura macquarii macquarii | reverse complement strand
ACGCTACAGCTTTCTCAGTTATATGAACTCAGCTGGGATTAGAAGGATGGACTTGATTCGTGACCATAGGGCAAAAAGAGAGGTGGTTTACCCTAGTTAAAGGCGGCCGGCGGGGTAGGGGGACACGACAGTCATATCATCATTCCCCTGCGGGGCTTCAGCTATAGGGCAGGCAGCTTTAAACCCCATGTAAGTATACATAAAAGCCTTGCTGGCAGAGTCTGCCCTTAAGATTTGCTGTTACAGCCCATCTCCCAGGTGTCCTGTCCTCGCCCCTTCCTTGTTTTCGCCTGGCTCCCAGACCCTCCAGCAGAGCAGGGTTTGTGGTAGCTTGCACAGGCATTTTCTGCTGCTAGGTTTGACTGGCAGAACCCAGCAAGAAGCCCCAAGAGCTGAAAACAGCAGCAAGGCCAAGACACGAATTGTCAAATGAGGAACAATAGGCATCCAAACCAGAACCTTGAATCCCAATACCAGTGGGATTTAGACACATTAAGATTCATATCTGCAATCAAATGTTGTGTCTTAGGCCCATTTCATCTTTGCATTGCTTTAATTTGGTGTTCACCAGGGGACCTGATGCATTTGTATTGTTTTTGGATTGGTGAACCTCCTTTCTATGAAATAGTCTCAGGCTTGTAAACAATAAAAAATTTTCTAATCTAGTTAATCTTTTTTTTTTAAATATTACACAATCCATGAGTGCTCCACTCAGGTTTAATGTCTCACGAAGCCAGGCAAGGTTCTGTTAAACAAGGCTATGCCCTAATGCCCATACAAATGGTGAACGTTCTGATCCTGCAACTGGCTGAATGTAGCTGTAGCCACTTTAAAGCTCTTTAAAACTCTCCTCTGTCTCTACGGGGTCTCCAGCTAGCACAGCTGTACATGCATTTCATTACTTGGCTCCCACTGCTGAAATATGGCTTCCCTAAACACTGCACTGTGACTTCTGTGACCAGTCACAACTAAGCTAACCAGCTCCAATTTCAAATGCCAAGTCACAAAAAGTAGTGGAAAATTTCACTGAATAATTTGGAAATAGTTAATAAATTCTAGTAAACAACAATCTGTTTACAGATGTTCCAAAAGCGGGGGTGGGAGGAAGGAGAGAAGAAATTCATTGGCTAAATTATTTGTTACAAATTACTCATGCAGCAGTAATCACAGCCCTCCTTTTGACATGAAACCATAAAAGTAACTGATATTGATGTAGCTACTCTTCAAAGGCACAAATGGAACAATTTTACATTGGATCCTGTTCCTTGGAGTTACACTGATTTACAGCAGCTCAGGACCTAGTCCCTTGTTTATACGTGGGAAAAGGATGAGTACAGGAAGACTAAATAAGTCCAATATAAATGAAGTATATGCCTTTCACACAATTTGTATATGTAATTGTTGGTTGTGTTATTCTAGCTTGGCTGAGGGCTGCATATGTAAATTTAATTTAATCCAAACATATTACTGTTGGGTTTTTAAAAGGTTTTTCAATATTAATTGAATAACATTTCTTGGACCATGGGCACTGTAGGCTGGGACAAGTTGCTCTGTTAGATTTGTGCTCATCTGTCGCAGAGCTCAGTGTAAGACTGGCTAGATCAAAGCTCACAAAATTCTATCTTTCTTAAAAACCTCATTTTTCCTTCCTAAGAACCATGAAGCCAGGCTTAGAAAGCCAGGCTGCCCATAGACGTTGTGCTCACAGAAGTGAAGCATGGGCTGTTATCTTCAAGCTTGCCTGGCTGCAATAGCTGATGCGCGGGTTTGGCTGAACAAATTGTAGTAGACATTCTTGCCATTAAGAAAGGGAAAAATAATCACAAATGAAAAAAGTGTATGTGTGTGTAAAGAAGTTGGAAACAAGGTTAAAC
This sequence comes from Emydura macquarii macquarii, assembly GCF_026122565.2. Lineage (NCBI taxonomy): Eukaryota > Metazoa > Chordata > Testudines > Chelidae > Emydura > Emydura macquarii. The sequence goes on along the minus strand of NW_027131254.1, from coordinate 367 downwards.
AGAAAGGAGACTGTTACCAGAAAGAGAAAAGCTACAGCATTTGGGAAGCAACAACCTAATTAGGTGAGTTAGAGATATACGAAACCTTTCAGTGACACACCTGAATTGTGGTTCCATTGCAAATTCATCATTTGGGCCATGTTCACAGATGTTCTAAGTGGTCCTGGGCTGTTTTTCAGATGTCAGGAAGGCGTACGGATTTTGGTTGGAAACTATGTGACATTCAGAGTATTTGGAAGCTTATTGAGCTACAATTTTGCTGAATTTTGCTCTGAGATTTTGGTTTTGACTCTGCAAATTGAAATGTAGCTGGTGGGATGGCAGTCTAACTTAAAAGCTTGATCACTTTAAGAATGGGGTTATATGA
>NW_027131253.1:0-22283 GCF_026122565.2 Emydura macquarii macquarii | reverse complement strand
CACCATAGAAGTACCTAAATAGATAGCCCTGAGAGCAGTGAAAGTTAGCTAGATATGTAATCTTCTATCCAAAGTGTGGGAGTAAACCAGCTTCCAATATTTAGCTGCTAGCTGAATTCCCACCATTGATAAACCTATTGGTACTTCTGTCTTGTCTCACAAGTACTTGGCAGTCCCCTCCATATATATCTCTCCCTTACATAACAATGAGCCTCTGCCACTGCCCCATCTACAAGTCACTCCTGCTCAAAACCCTCCCGTCTGTGATCTGGATGCTCCAAGATGTGGTGACTACAGCAAAAGGAAGTTCAGCCCAGAGATTCTATCCCAGGCCCATCATTAAGGTATGGAGTGGAGGATGTTGCTGGCTAATGAGAAAGGTCTGCAAGCAATTCTCAGTCCGCAGGAGATAGTGAGATGTAGAGCTGAAATTTCCAGTTTGTGGGAAATTCTGACATTTATTTTCATTCTTATTTGGGGGGAAAAAAAAAAGAAATCATTTTCAAGTTTCCTGTGAACTGGAAATTATGAAAAAGTTCAGAACTCCACTTCAGATTTCCAAATTTCGTTTGGAATTTCAAATATTCATTTTTGGAAGTTGGAAACTGCATTTTGGAATTTTTGTTTTATGGGATTTTTGCCCTGCAGATACACGGAGAGCACTTTTCCTTGTATTATTATAAATCTTTACACTAGGTTCTGACTCCTGCAGGTCTCCCTCAGTGCCTGCATTGACATTGGGTTGCTTTGTGGCTTGGATGGGCTTGGAACATTGCCCTGGTGACAGCTGTGATAGTGCTGGATGTTCGGGGTGAGTAAGAAGAAGTTAGTCACCTTGTGCAGGAATGATGGTTCTTCGAGATGTGTCCCTATGGGTGCTCCAGTGTAGGTGCATCAGCATCCCTGCGCTGCTGATCAGAGAACTTCAGTAGCAGTATCTGTTGGGTCTGCACATGCTCAGTATCTCCTTGTGCTGTGCCATGAGGCTAGCCAACGCACACGAGCTACCTGTCCTCAGTTCCTTCTCTACCGCAGAATTATAGTGAGAACTCCAAAGTAGAAGGGAGGAGGGTGGTTAGTGGAGAACCAATAGGGGACACATCTAGAAGAATCATGGTTACTGCACACGGTGAGTAACTTCTTCTTTGAGTAGTGTCCCTATGGGTGCACCACTGTAGGTGACTTCCAAGAAGTACCCCCTTGGAGGGCTGGGACTTCGGAGCTCGGTTAGTCACAGATGATAGTACTGTGGAGCCAGAGGTGGCATCAGAAGCAGAGACCGGCGGTGACTACATAATATTCTGCGAAGGTGTGGACTGATGCCCATGTCACTGCTCTGCAGATCTGAGATGGGGACATTCTTAAAGAAGGTGACAGATGATTAGATCTATCTTGTGGAATGTGTATGGATAGCGTCTGGAGGGCTCATGTTATGAACTTGGTACAATGAACTGATGCGATTTTAGACCCACTTGGAGAGTCTTTGGGCTGATAACACTGAGCCCTTAGATCTTTCTGCCATATAAATAGTCTGGGGGATTTCCTGAAGGCTTTTATCCTATCAAGGTAGAATGCAAGGGCTCTCCTAATGTCTTGGGCATTCAGCATGGCCTCCCTGTTGTCTTGGTGAGGCTTGGAGTAGAAGGCAGGAAGGTGAATAGACTGATTCATGTGAAACAAGGAGGGCACTTTAGCGATGAACCTTGGATGTGGCCTATGTGTAACCTTGTCAGGGAAGAACACTGCATGGGGGAACACACCATCAGAACCGCTATTTCCCCTATTCTTCTAGACGAGGAAATTGCAGCCAGAAAGACCGTTTTCATCAATAGGTGTGCTAGCGAACAGGTGGCCCGAGGTTCGAAGGAGGGGCCTAGACAGTCCTTACAATACTTGGTTTAAGTCCCACGAGGGGGTAGGAAGTTGAAGTTGAGGAAAGACGTGTTATTTCCTTAAGGAATCTCTTAGTGGTCAGGTGCAATAATACTGAGTACCCTTCTATGGGTTGGTGAAATGACGTAACAGCTCCTTGGTGTACCCCAAATTTTTAAGGGTCAGGGCATATTCCAGAATATATGGAAGAGTTGCCAACACTGGAGAGATTTGGTGGGACGTGCACCAGATCTGAAACCTGGACCATTTCTGCAGCTAAGTGTGTCACGTGGAGGACTTTTTACTGTGCAGGAGAACCTCTTGTACTTCTTTTGATCGGGAGCTCTCTAGGGGCTGGAATCATGTAGGGGCCGGAATCATGTAGGGGCTATGCTTTCAGGCAGGGAATCGCCAAGTTGGGATGTGTGGTACACCCTTCATCCTGAGAGGGAAGGTGCAGAGTGGCTGGAAGAGAAACTAGTGGGTACATTGTGAGCTGCATCAGGTAAGGGTGGCAGGTGTGCCTCAGCCATGTGAGACCAATCAGAATTACGTGAGCTCTGTCCCTCTTTATCTTCAGCAGGAGAGGAAATGGCAGGAAGGTGTAAAGAAGGTCCTTGTACCTCGGGAGGAGGAGGGCATCGCCCAGAGAGTGCTGTCCAGTCCCTGCCCTGGAACGGAATCACTGACACCTCTTGTTCTTGTAAGTGTCAAACAGATCTGTGGAGAGCGTTCCCCACCTTGTGAATAAGTGGTGAGGCACTGACGGGTGCCTCTCCCATTCATAGTCATGTGGGAATGTGCGACTGACCTTGTCTATCGTGTTTTGTGTGCCTGGGAGGGCAGCCGTGGACATGGTGATGTTGTGAGAGATGCACTAGTTCCATAGTTTCATTGCCTTCATGCAAAGAGAGGGTGATGTGGCTCCCCCTAGCGGTTGATATAATAGATGCAGACTATGTTGTCCATTAGGATCTTTATATGTGATCCTGTTATTAGTGGGAGGCAGCGGGCACCAGCGTTCCTGACTACTCTCAACTCTAGAAGATTGATATGCAGGGACATCGCCACAGCTGACCATTTGCCTTGCGCTGTGAGGCTGTTTAAATGCTCACCCCACCCTACGAGGGATGCATTAGTGGTAACACGTGACGAAGGTAGTGCCTGAAAAAAGGGGATCCCTTTGCCTGCACTGGCCAGGTTCTTCCACCAGTCCAGGGAGTTCCCAGTCCTGGTGGGCAGTGACAGGGCTCTGTCCAGTCTGTTTCATCTTTAAATTGAGCTGAAACACAGCTGCAGGCAGAGCATGTGACATTTCGTGTATGGACTCACCACCATGCTGGCCATTATTTGCTCCAGGAGCAGAAGGCAGATTCTTGCTGGCACCTGAGAGCTGCATTAAGCTGTGTCTATAAGCAATACCAGGGATAGAAACCTGTCTCAAGGTATGAAGGCTTTGGCCTGTAGCATGTCTAGATCAGACCCTATGAATACTGCATCATACTGATCATCATCTCCGTACATGCATCTCACATTGGTTAACACATGAGAAGTTGTACATGTATGCTTGGAAATTATGTTCTCTAGGCCCTGTTGTTAAAGGCAGGTCATTTGAAGGTAGCCTACCTGAAGACAAACTGCTCCAGATAGGAGGTGGAAGACATTTATCTTCATGGTGGACCATTGTGTGTCTTACAAGAGGAGTCTATTAGTATCCTGAGTCAAATCCTAACACAGAGCTGATGGAGACTTCAGAAGGAAACTAACAGGAAGAAGAAAACAGATGGGGGAGGGGGACACTGTTTTCAGGTGGATATCAAAGGTTTAGTCTGGGATATTGAGGAGTGCAGAGACACCCCATGGCATCCTTCAATCTGTGAGGACAAGGTGTCAAGGGCTTGATTTTAGGAAGGGAGGGATCTCAGCCAGCCTGGCTGAAAATGCTGGGAAAAGGACTAGGGATAAACTAGCTTGTAGGAGATAGGAGAATGCCTTGTGGGTTAAGTTTAGACTCTAAAAAGCATGTGGGTTGCTCTCTCACTGTGATGCTGATAGCAAGCTACAAACCTCTAGCAGGTAATGAACTTAGACAGGCAGGGACACACGCAACTGAGTTACATGAATTCTTTCTCCAGCCATTCATGAACCAACAATAGAGAGTCACCAGCCAATTCCTCTCCAGCCCTGCACCCCAGAACGGTACCATCTGGAGCTGGTCAGAAGCCTGGCCAGTGTAAAGTTCAATATTCAGTTTGCCATTTCAAAGGCAAGTCAACATGCAGCATCCTTTGTAACCTGAGCAGATTTGCACACCAGCCCTTGAGTGCACCAGCCCCTCTGGCATTTGCCAGAACTGCCAGATGCCCAGTCCACCCATGGTCCACCCCCAATGGTCAAGCAGTATCCATTGACTACCATGAGAGAGTAAGCATATAGGCAGTTTGAAGTAGTGGATTACCTCCTTGTTGGGTGTCAGTGAGCCATTAATACTGTCTGGCCATTCACGCCATTGTTACACCTGACAGGCTGGCTTTGGGGTTTTCCCACCTCACAACATATTTTAGTAACATGCACAGCACCACTTCATCACTTCACATAAGAAGATCGTACATACAATCCAACAGGATGTTAATGTTCAACAGAACAAGACTATCAAATTGAAACCTCAAGGCACATTTTGTACCAAACAATTCTAGGACACTGCTGAATGTCGGGTTCCAGGGGGCAGCTTTGAGGCACAGAGTGTCACACTCTCTCTCTCTCACTTGAATTTCTGTTCAATTGATAATATATTTATAGTGCAAACCAGGGTACGTTTACCGAGGTGCTGTGTGTTAACCAGAGGGGTGACCCCAAGTTGAACCTTGTAAGCTTGTGTGTACAATTCCTTTGGGAACGGCAAATCTGAGTGTTCTGTGAATTATGCAGGGGAACAAGAGCTAAGCACTGCAGAGGGACACTCAGAGAGAGAGAAAGGCCTGTGAACTTCAGAGTCCACACAAGTCTCAAACTTGTGATTCCATGTCACGTCCCTTCTCCCGTTGTAAGGACATCAGGTTTGCTGCAGACCCAGAGTCTCTTTGTGCCACACCTCGAGCTGCTGACCCAGTTCTCATCACTCAGATATGCACAGTCGCCTCCTCCTCTTATTGGAAACCTGCAACACAGACAGCAGGGGCTGGAGTCAGGGAGTGCTGGGCATTCCCCATCACTTACACACCAAAGCAGGTCAGCAAAGGGAGGAGCTGCAAGCAGGGACATCTGCCCCATTTCAGACTCCTCCTTGGCAAAGGGGAAAGTAAGAGTGTAGGAAGATAGCAGGTACTGCAGGGCAGGGAGAGGGAGAAGGGGCTGGGGGCTGAAAAACAACAGCTGGGGCTTCCAGTGATCTCTTTATGCTGGGTGGATATTTGGCAGGACTTGCCTGCCACTCAGTTTTGCCTGATGCTCTCACCTAGACCGAAACTTTCTCTCCAGTCCCATTTGGCCCAAAGGAGAGTGATTCCACAGGCCTCTCTCACATGGCAGCAAACAGCAGCAGCTCCCCATGGAAAAGAGTTTGATACAATCCTCCCCAGGCAGCTCTGGGACTGTCAGAGTGTTGCGAGCGGGTTTCAGTCCATAGGGGCATCAGGACAGACTCTTAATAGTAAAACGAGATTTCTGTCTAGCACCTTCCAAGGGAGAGACCCTCAAGTTACATCAACAGTGCAGAAAAGACGCTAGTCTCCATACTACGCAGTTCAGAAGAGTTAAGGGGTTTAACTTCCACTGAGACAGCCCACTGGGGGAAGGGAGCTCTGGTTAATGTCCACTCCAAGGAGCAGCAGCCTTCCCTAGGTCCAGGACTGTGCTATATTGTAAACCATTTGGGGAAGGAACCATTCAACCCCAAAGGGGAGATTCTACAGGTCACTCATACACACTCTGTGTGGCACTCTCTCTGAAATTTCTTTTGCGTTTGTACACTGCCTAGCACGATGGGGCCCTGGTCTTGGGCTCCTAAGGCACTTCAGTAATACAAATAATAATGACAACACTGCACTGGGGCCTCAAATGTTGGGGGAAGAATCCAGACACATTCTCACAAACATCCCCCATGGTTAGATAAATTCTTGTTCCGTTGGCAGCACAGTGACACCTGTGAGCTAACACTGGCAACGTTACTAGAGGGAAAGGGACTCACCGGAGGTCGAATTCGGTGCCATTGGCCCATCTCCAGGGCTGGCCCAGCTCCCTCTGGAGGCCGATCCAACGGTCAGAAAAGCCCTTATAGAGCAGCAGGAAATCCTGCAAAATCAGACAAACCAAATTATATTTAGGCCAATAACTATGGTGCTCGCCTGCCCTGTAGCTCTGTGTGGCCACTGCTCAGAAGTTCAGGTTTGGATGGGGCACCCGTAGTTTACCAGCTGAGAGCCCCAGGTCCGACAACGCCAGCCCAGCCCGGGCCACAGGGAGGCTGAGAACAAGGCACAGTCTAGACGAACTAGCTGTAGGTCACAAGACAGGATTCTGCTAGAGCAACAGTTCTTCCCTGCACTGGCCCTTTCTAGGTTCGGAAGGGGTCAGAGCTGGCAAGTGAAGGGCCATCAGGACAGCACCTGGCAGCTCCGCCCTGTGACAGCAGCCTCAGCCAGTGAGCCAATCGCTGGCCGAGAATCCCAGTTTGCTGGAAGCCCCATCAGACTGGGACCTGCTCAGCTGGGAGCCTGGGGACGCGTGCAGGAGCTGGAGGCTGCTCATAGGCCATTTTCACCCCCCTCTGTCTCCATCCCCACATCCGTGTTTACATGGACAGACCTGCCCCTGCCCTTCTCCAGTCTGGGCAACTCTGGCGTTGCTAGCACCTGCCAGGCTCCTTCCCAGCACTTTGCATATAGCGCCCCCGCTCAGACTAACAGACGGGGGCTGCTCTGAGGAAGGGCCGAGCTCACTCCCAGCAGAGCCCAAGAGCCTTAGTGTTTCCCCGGGACAAGGAGCCCACCCCATGGAGTCAATGGCTGTGGTGAGCTGGAGAGGCAGGTTCTCGACAGGCAGCCCAGTGGCCAGGGCCAGCCCAGTCCTACAGGGACGGATCCTCCCACCTCGGGCTCTGGGGAAGAGGAGGGTGGACTGGGAGTGAGGGATCCCCATGACCCCTGACTGTGAGCACAGCTCTAGCCCAGGGCTGGGATTCGGCTGCCAGAAACACTCTCAGGTTTCCCAGCATAAGAGACAACAGGGCAATTTCTGGGACCCAGGACTGAGCCCAGCCTGATTCCAGCCCTGCCAAGCCCCGTCTGTTAGGATGAAGCATCTGCCGCTCGCTCACCTTTTCCTGCTCACTGTCAATCCCAGCCAGGGAGGCGCTGAGTGAAGAGCACTGGCTCTGGCTGTAGGTCCAGTTCCCTTCAGTCTCTGAGAAATAATAGCATTTCCCTCGGTATCCGATCCAGCCCTCTGGGCAGCAGGGCCCAGCAAGGGAGGCCGGAGCAGCTAGAGGTGGTTTGGATTTTTCCACTGAAAATGAGGTAGGTAATACAGGGTCAGAGACTGTGTACAACCAGCCTGACTCTATCTGAGACTCCCTCAGATCCAGGCTGCTGGCTCCTTATACTCCTGGCAGCTGTGCTGAGTGAGGAAATAGGCCATTTGAAACAAGATAGGCAACCGACCCCCTGCTCTTTAGTGGTCCAATTAACTGAAATTGCAGGTAACAAGCAACCAAGAGCAGAGTGTGATCACACCAGATGCACCATGAAGGTATGGAGCAGGCAGGTAGGGGGAACATTGCCCAGTGGCTGACACAGACGAATATTCAAACCAAATAAAAATAAAGATTGTGGGGACGTTGGGTCAGCTAACCCAGGGACATCCTGCTAACCCAGCCAGCTGGCTCCCCAGCCAGGCTCTGTGCTTTAGAGCTGTATCTTGGGATGAAGATGGGATTGGACTCACATTAGAGAACAAACCCTGATGGCACTAATCTGTGCAAGGGACAGGATCCCAGAGAATCTGATGCTAGAGCCAGCCCAGCAGAGATTTGCTCAGTGTAGGAGTCTGTGCCCGTGAGAATTCAAGGGAAGTTCCCAGCCCTGGGTGGGAGGGACTAGCACAGCTCAGCGAATTGTATCCTGTGCTTAAAAGCTGTGCAGAGTATTAGGAGCCATGTGAATTAGTTTTACAAAGTGCTGTTTGCAGAGACATGAATAGCCACTAAGTGGCACCAGAAGCTCAGAAATGGGAACCGTCTGTGTGGTTAAGAGGTGAGTTAAAAAGGTTCAGTGCCAAAGTCACCCTTTAAAGAGACGGTTCAGCTGGGACCTGCCCCAACAGCCTTCAGCAAGTGAGTCTGTCCCAACTCACGCAGGGAAATTCAGGGGGCACTCGACTCTGGTAACCTCCTTTTGAAAGCCCCACCCCCACCTTCTTCCCCCAGTGAAGCGGCAGGGACGAGGTTATGCAAACTCCTTGGAAAGTCTCTCTGAAGAGTGGCATGGGGGGGGGGGGCAGGCCCCTGGGTGCTGGCTTGCGGTGGGGTGGCAGGTTGGCCCTTTAGGACACACAGGAGGCTCTGATGACCCCCGTCCACTGTGAAAGACCAGCCCAGAGCGCAGCTACCCACCGCTACAGCCCCACAGCCTGCAACCTTCATGACATGCCTCTCGACTCTGGCTACCTCCTTTTGAAAACCCCACTCACCCACCACCTGTTGTGACAGGCCGAAATGCAGGGGTGGGTCACGCCAGGCCGACCCTTCACAACAGGTGGAGGGCTGGAGATGCAGGAGGCTCTGAGGGGCACCCCCAATGCCTCCTCCCACACATGTTGTGAAGGGCCGGCCCACTGCCCCCATCCGAGGCGGTACCGAGGTGCAGGCCTGCAGGAGGTAGGTGGGCGGTCTGTGCCAGTAAGTTTTGGGATCGGGGGGTGGTGGAGCCAAGCCTGCATTTGAGTTCGCCCCACCGCGCACCTCATGCTCCTCCACAGGTACAAACCTCCCTCCCTGGGGTACCTGGTGGGCGGCGCTAAGATCCCTCCTGCCTTACGCGAAGAGGGGCGTGAGGCGGGGGGAGGGTGCAAATGTGAGCTTGGCCCCCGGGTGCCAGAGACCCTCAAAACACCACTGTCTCTGAAATTTAACCCTGGGTCTAACACTAAGGACATATCTGAAGGGCCAGTGCAGTAGGTTAATACTCAGAGGCAGAGTTATTATGTCTAACAGCTAAGTCAGGACAAACCATTTTAGACCCACTGGATTCACTGGTTAGTCACTTCCCTGCCTCCCCAGAAATGGGAGCAGAGACTGGGTGGGCCAGGCCCTTACCTGCTAGAAATGCTGCTAGGGTAGTGATGATGATCAGAACTGGGACTGTCACTGGCACTAGGACTTGCCAGGAAGAACATTTCCTGAGCTTGATGTTAGACCCAGAGCCTGAAAGAGACAAAGCCTGAGAGCTTCTGGAGAGCAGACACATTAACAGGATCAGTGTCTGAGTGTTGCTCTAGCAAGTCTCTATTGTGACTCCCAGAGTGCGTCCCTCCCCTATCTGTGTACAGACAGTAACTACAGCCCTAGTCCGAGGGCTAAACACAATAATAAACTCGCCCAGTCCCAAATCACCCCCACACTCACCCAACCAGCACATAGTTAAATGGCTCCTAGAACTAGAAGATACCACTGGACTGTTGAATTTCTCCCACTGCTCCTGCCCAGACACTCAGATCTGCTACACAGACTGACTCTCGGCTCACAGTTGACTAGTGCTGGGAATGTGTCACTCACTCACCTTTTTTTCTGGCCTCAACTGGGAAGAAGCAGATTGAAAAAATAATCAGACTTTCCCCACACACTCAGTGCTGCATCTGCACTGCTGTAGCATTTCAGTGATGACACTACCTAGGCCAGAGGGGGGAGCTTCTTTCTGAGTAGCTATTCCACCTCCCACAGAGGCGATAGTGAGGTTGATGGGAGAATTCTCCTGGCAGCTTAGTCCTGTCTACCCTAGGGGTTAGATCCATTTAAACTGAATCTTTCAAGGCTGTGGATTTTTCACACCCTTGAGTGAAGTAGTCCGTTATATCGACCTAATTTCCTTGTCCCTGTCTACTCCAGCCACACCCAACCCCTGGATTAAGTCAGGCAGTCAGAGACCAGTCAGAGGTTGGGCCACTCACCCCCTGCCTCTCCCTTTAGCTCATGCAAAATCCATCTGGTGTCAGAGCTGTCTGAAGACATCCCCAGCACAGACTGCAGCCTCTGACCATCTGAGAAACACGGGGTTCAGTTTTTCTATTTGCAGCTACATTATCTTCAGGTTCACAGCATTTAATAGAAGAGTCACTGGGAGACCCTGGGGGCAGCCATCCTGGCACAGACCCACTGGGTTTTCTAAGGCTCCCTCTCTAGATGTAAGTGCAGTTACATGAGGGCAGAGTAGCAAAGGCATCAGATGTACAACAGGAAGATCTATCAATCTTCTTCCTGCACCACATACAGGAACCTCTGTGCTGAGAGTCTGAAGCAATCCCCAGGTCCCACAGACTAAGGACTGGCCTCTCTGCTCCTGGCCCAGAGTTCACACAAGGGTCCGATCTCTCAGACTCCCTGCAACTCTTGACTCTCCGTGTCTGAAGAAAGTTTCCTTTGCAATCTTGATTCTCAGGACAGAGAGGGGATTTCCATCAGTGATAGTGACACACCGACAGAGGGGTACTCAGGGGAATGACCCCTGGCCACCCCATGGGAGATGAAGCTTCCAGATCCAGCATGAGAGATTTGGAGATCTCAACATTCCCATCCCCCTCTTCCTGCACAGCAGCTTTAGGAAGAGCTTTCCCCAGAGCTCTGGGCCACATCTCACAGGCACAGCAGCTGCACCAGCAAAAATGCAGGAGCAGATGGTGTTACCTGCCACCCCCAGACTTGGGTTCATTTTCATGCACACGCAGGGTCTTGCCTCCGTGCACCTCTCACTTTTCACAGAGAACAAAAGTGATGTGGACCAGAGGGAGTTGGGGACCAGGATTTCAGTGGGGTAGCAACCTCTGCCCACTGCAAGACCTCTGGCCAAATGCAGGCACACAAAGTGTAAGCAGCAGAGACAAGCTGGGTACCTGTTCCATAGGAGCTCACTGGCACACTCAGTTTCCTGCTGCACCCACACGTGGTAGTTTGAACAGGTTCAGGCACCGTTGAAAGCGTGTCCCCTTCTGGACATGCCTCAGTGACTCTGCCCAGCCTCTTTCCATCGCCTGGCTCCCATCTTTTCTCCACAGGTTCACACTGGTTAAGGGCCTTCTTCAGCTGCTGTTCCTCATCCATGGGACACCCTCCTTTTTCCATCTCTCCTCTCACACCACAAGCCTGGAACACGTGCTGGGCTCCAGTCAGCTCCATCTCAGGGGCCATGACATCTGATTCAGGGCGGGTCTATATTCAGATCTGCACTGGTTTAGTTTACTGTCTGATGTTAAACCAGTGCAAGTGTTTGAACCAGGCTGATCTGATTCAGCTTAAGTCCTTTAGGAAGAGTTTGAAGATAAACTGAAATATGAGGATCCACATACATACTTGCACCAGTTTCACTCCACTAAGTAGATGCAGATGTATGTGTAGACGAGTCCTCAGAGCCTACAGGGTGGGTTCCAAGCTGTGGCAGATGTCCCAGCCCGACTGCCAGTTGCCCTCAATGGTTCTGTTCACCGTCAGAAAAACAAACAAACCTTTACATAATTTTTAAAAAGGAAAAACAAACAAACAAACAAACCTGTTTAAAATGAAGTCTGAATTTAATACATAGTATGTTAAGGGCTAAGCTTATTATAATCTATTAAAAGATTTAAATAGAAAATACGTTGAATTCATGAGCCCATATAAAAAACTTTGAGATAAAGGCGGCTTTCCTATAATAAAAGAAAGAAATCAAGTGAAAAACTTCTCACTTTTCATGTCAAGCTTTATACATAAGGCACAATAGGCCATATACTGTATAAAGGGCTTGATCCTCTGAGGGATCCAGGGGCTATGCTAGTGGGTGCACGTTTGTTTAATAAAAATAAATTTCATGTGCCGCTTTGTGTTTATCTATATTCCAGTTACCATCCTAATGCAGCTTGACACGTCACCAGCAAAAAGTTAATTATTTAGTAAAGAAGCAAGATCTCCTCATTTCCTAACACACTAAATTCTGACATGTGCAATGAATACGAATCTGTAAATATTAAGCTGTTATTGCAGCAATAGATGTCTCTAGTCACAGTGTGACATTACCAGCCTAGGCAGCAAGATGATGCACCAGATCCAGTGTTCAGTCACTGAGCGACCTGGGTTAACGGTTACCAGTGAGAAACCCCTTTTCTTCAGCACACAACTGAAGTACAAGTGGAAAAGTGGATTGACATCAACCCTGGACAAGCCTCTGCCCCGCAGCCCGATTAAACTCTCAGCCCCAGCTGCTCTGCGGGCAGTAACTGGGGGGCAATGAAAGGGACAGTCTGTCCCGCCCCCTGCCAGTGATGGGGGTCAACGGAGAGGGAGGCCCCCCAGGGGCAGCAAGGGCAGCTCTGCTGTGCAGTGGGGGAGCAGGGAGCAGGGAGGGGGTCTCTGCGGCGGAGGAGACGAGGAGCCGTGGGCGGGAAACCCAGGTTCAGTCGATGGGGCTAGAGCCGAAGCTGGGTTCGGGGTAGAGCTCCTTCCAGCGGAGGCACGGGGCAGCGTCCCCGGTCCCTGCTCCCATCCCATTAGGTGGAGTCTTCTGGACACAGCCCGCCCTCAAGGAAAAGAACAAGACCAGCCCAGCCGCAGGAAGTTCCGAGCTGCTGGGGGGAGCATAGTACCCCGCCTGTCACTCACGCGAATCTCTCCCCCTGTGGCACGTGGCGCTGCCTAGTTAGGGGGCAGCTGCTGGGGATCCCAGGCAGACTCGGGCAGGTTTTGCCCGCGAGCCGGATGATTCCCACACAAGTCCCGGGATTCGGGTTTGTTCGTGGCCCCTGGCTGCTGCTTCACTGCTTTTCCAGCTGCTGCTTCTGCACCCACCGGCTTCAGGTGCAGTGCAAAATTTTCAACATCTCAAAAAACCCAAAAACCTCCAGTTCCTGTTTCTAATGCAAAAGACCCAGGTGGGGATGTAAATCAATCGCTGTTCAGCTGCTGAGTTTCTACATTTCTATTTTAATTCAAACGAGTCTGGTTCCTGTCAGCTCCAGCGCCTCAAAACTAGTCTAGTTTCAGTATTTTAGACCAACATTCAGCAAGTGGCTATGGCCCAGCTCCTCAGATATCAGCTCCTGCAACCCCTAGATTTCGGTGTGAATTCAGCACTTAAAGACCTTTGAAGAGCTGGGCTCATGTTCTCAAAAATTCCCACCACATGATCGCTCTGACACTGTTCACAGGAGTTTCTCTTCCAGAAATCTGAGCAGGGGCTCCTCAGTGAGTTAAATGATCAGAGCTCCATTGAATACTAGAGCTAGGGATTTGTATCAGCTGAGAAGCTGCCTCTCCCTCTTTACTAGTCATCCTGAATCCCAGGGCAGTTCAGAGATTTGGGAAGGTTCCCTTGCTCTAAACCTCACAGCCTACTTTAGCTTCTGTGGAAAACGAGTTGGTACTCCTCACAAAACCTTAAAAATGACAGTTCATTTGCTCAGAAATGCACACACACAGCTTTTCAGAATAAGATGAAAAGTTAAGGCCAAGGTTTGCTAAAGGGGCTAGTGAATTTGGGTGGTCAATTAGAGAACCTAAAAGGCCCAGCCACCCTCTGAAAGTCAAGCTCAGCACTACGTGAAAAGTCAGGCTTCTTTTAAAGGTCTCGATTCAGACTTAGAAGCCACTTCTGGAAAATCTTGGCCAATATGATACAAAGATCTACTCAACATTAGTCATTTACAAGGATTTTTTTTTTAAGTGCAATGTGCAAGAGCGATAACTTCTCCCTCAATTGGGACTTCACTCAATTGTATATTCAATTGTATTCAATTGTGTATGGCTGCCTATGTATTTTTCAAAATCGCTTTGCATTCAACAGTTCCTACTCTGGTACCTAAACAGAGCCCTGATCTTGCAAACTATTTTAAGCACAAAAGTGGTCCCATTGACTTTAGTCATGCCCATAAAGTAAAGCATATGACTAAGTGTTTGCAGGATCAGAGAGCCTAAATCTGACCCATTTAAATACCTATGTAACTTTAGCACAGTCACAGCAAAGAGGAAAGCTGCTCTGGCCAAGTAAAGCCATATGCAGGAGTGCAACAAGGAAACTCTTCTACCCCAGGGCACCTCTTCCAGACCCACCCCCACAACAAATGAATGACCCCATCCACACACACCAAAATAGTATGAGAAAAGGAAATATTTATTTACAGAAGAAATGAATGGAGAAAAATGGGGTGGGAGAGTGGGAAAATGGGGGGAAGGGGTCTGTGATATATCAAGGGCAGAGGGCGGCAGGAGAGTCCTTGAGGGGAGATATATCAGCCCCAGGATGATCAGGGCTTTATTCCCTGCAGCCTAATTGGAGTCATGAGGGGGCAATTAGGAGCCAGCTGAGGCCAATTAAGGATCAGCCAGGTGCTCCATAAAAGGGCTCCGCCCCAAACACACAGAGCACAAGTTGGAGGGAGCAGAGGTGTTGTGCTGTGTGGAGTGGAGCAGAGCGAAGCGAAGTGAAGGAGCAGACCGAAGTAGCAGAGTGTGGGAGAGCGGAGAAACCCCAAAAGGAGGTACTGAGCCCAGCAAGGGGCAGCAAGAACATAGAGCCTGAGAGGCCAGAAGGACTGAGGGGGGAAAGTAGCCCAGGGGAAGAGGCTGCAGCTCTAACAATAGTGAGCCAGCAGTATACTGCTGCGGTTCATAGGGCCCCTGGGCTGGGACCCGGAGTAGCGGGTGGGCCCGGGTCCCTACCCCCTCCCCCAGGGAAGACGGGGTGACGGGCACTTTCCTGGCCCCCAACAGGAGCAAAGCGCGAGATCCACTACAGGGGAGCCGGCCATCAGCCACACGTGGTGTCAGAAGTGGGATCTATCGTGCAGTGGGGCTTGAACCAGGTGGGTCCCAACCCCCCTCACTCCCAAGATGGAGGACGTGGTGAAGGCCCTGGTACAAGCCACAGCGGCCCAACAGGAAGCCACCCGGGTCCAGGCAGCGGCCCAGCGGGAGGCTGCACAATTACAACAGGAAACCAACCGCCTGCTAATGAACCAGGCTGCCCAGGACCGGGCCCTACTCCAGGAAGTGGTAGGCCAGCTGAAGGTACTGGTGGGACGAGGTGGCAACCATGATGGGGGGCAGACCATACGGGCCAGCCACTACCTACAGAAAATGACCCGGGAGGATGACGTAGAGGCCTATCTTCTTGCGTTTGAGAGAACAGCCCTGCGGGAGGCCTGGCCGCGAGGTCAATGGGCCAGCATCCTTGCCCCGTTCCTAGGGGAGAGGCCCAGAAGGCCTATTATGACATGGCGGCGGAAGCCGCTGCAGACTACACCCAGCTCAAGGCTGAAATCCTGGCCCGATCTGGGGTGACGGTGGCAACGCGAGCCAAGAGGTACCATGAGTGGCGGTATCAGGAGGACAAGGCACCCCGATCCCAGCTATTCGACTTGATCCACCTGGCTCGGAAATGGCTGCGCCCTGAAGCTCTCCGCACCGAGGAGATAGTGGAACTCCTAGTGCTAGACCGGTACACGAGGGGGTTACCGCCAGACCTCCGAGCCTGGGTGGGCCAGAACGACCCCTCCACCTATGATGAACTGATCACCTTGGTCGAAAGACAGCTGGCAGTCCGTGAGCTATCCCTGACGCCCCGGGAGAAGACCTGGCGGGCCCAGAGGCCGGGCCCTAACTCCACTTCCGGGACTATCGGGAGGCCCAAGAAGATGGGACCCGGGCGCCGGGACATTGAGGAGCGGCCCGAGAACAAAAGGGGGTTGGGAAGCATAGGGAGTGAGAACAGAGATGCCCGACCAAATAGCCCAGGACAGAGGGGGGCTACTAACCGGTCATACCGGTGCTATGGGTGTGGGGAACTAGGCCACATAGCAGCCCAGTGCCCCAATGGGGAAGAACCTATGCAGTGCAATCTGGGAGGTCCTGGGGGGTGCTGCAGTCTCATCGGCCTGGTAGGGGTCATAGAGGCCCCCCATGGGTATACCAGGCCGGTAAAGATGAATGGCATCAAGACCATGGCCCTGGTAGACTCGGGGAGTGCAGTTACGCTGGTCTCCGGGAAGCTGGTGGGGTACGATCAGCTGACCCGGGCCAGGCACACCGGGATAACCTGTGTGCATGGGACTGTGAATTTCTATCCTTCAATCCCAGTGATGATTGAGATCCAGGGGAATACTAGCCGGGTGAAAGCGGGGGTAGTCCCTAAGCTCCCCTACCCAGTCCTGATAGGAAGAGATTTCCCTGGGTTCAAGAACCTACTCCCCCCAGTAGAGTCCGGGGTGGATGACCAACCCCTGGCGGAGACCAGGGCACAGGCAGTTAGCCCTTCCCCTGCTTTTGCCGAATTTTCTCCCGAAATATTTGCTTCCCCAGGGAGACCCCGGAAGTCCCGGCGGGAAAGGAGGGCGGCCAAAGAATTGGGGACCCGGATACTAGCTAGCAGCCGGAAAACTGCCCTGGCTGGTAGGCAAACCCGTTCGGCAGGCCAGGGAACTGCTCAAGCTGGCGAGGACCCAGTGGCAGGTCCCAGTACCAGCCGAAGTGGCTCAGGAGAGGAAGCAGGGGTAGAACCCGTGGAGGAGGGCCAGATAGGTCCCCTGCGGGGTAATTTTGGGCAAGACCAGGCCAATGACCCCCTCTACGTAAATGTAAGGGAGGAGGTAGTAGAGATAGATGGCGTGCCCGTAGAGGGCCGGACTAAGGGCCCTGGACCATACTATGTCCTGAGGCGCGACCTGCTATACCGTGTGGCACTGATACGGGGGGAGGAGGTGCAACAGCTCTTGGTGCCACGAAAACACATCAGGGCGGTGTTGGAGCTGGCCCATAGTCATTTATTCGGGGGGCACTTAGGAGTAGACAAGACCCTGGACCGAATTTTGAGGAGGTTCTACTGGCCAGGAATACGGGCGGAGGTCCAAAAGTACTGCCTCTCCTGCCCAGAGTGCCAGTTACACAGCCCCCGGCCTCACTTACGAGCACCATTAGTGCCCTTACCCATCATCGAGGTGCCATTTGAGAGAATTGCTATGGACCTGGTGGGACCATTAGAGCGATCTGCACGGGGCCATCGAAATGTACTCGTCATTCTGGACTATGCCACCCGGTACCCGGAGGCCATTCCATTAAGGAACCCCACTTCAAAAGCAATTGCAAAAGAACTGCTCCAGGTCTTCGCTAGGGTAGGAATCCCCAAGGAAATTTTGACGGACCAAGGGACCCCTTTTATGTCCCGATTAATGAAGGACCTTTGTACCCTGCTCCATATCCAGGCCCTGCGGACCTCTGTATATCATCCGCAAACGGATGGCCTGGTCGAGAGGTTCAACCGCACCCTCAAGAGCATGATAAGGAAGGTAGTGGCACAGGACGGGAAAGACTGGGATGCCCTGTTACCCTACCTGATGTTTGCTGTACGGGAGGTCCCTCAGGCATCCACTGGGTTCTCCCCCTTTGAACTATTATATGGTCGCCACCCCCGGGGCATATTGGACATAGCCAAAGAGGACTGGGAGGAGCAGCTCAATGCCGGGAGAAACGTCATCGAGCACGTGACCCAGATGAGAAAGCGGATCGCCCGGGTGACTCCCATTGTGAGGGAGCACCTGGAGAGAGCCCAGGAGGCCCAGCGAACTTACTATAATCGACGGGCCAAGGCACGGAAGTTTCAGCCTGGAGACCGGGTGATGGTGCTGGTGCCAACGACCGAAAGCAAGCTCCTGGCTAGTTGGCAAGGTCCCTATGAAGTCGTGGAAGCTGTCGGAGACCTGAATTATAAAGTGAGGCAACCAGACCGCCGGAAGCCGATACAGCTATATCATGTCAACTTGCTGAAGCCCTGGCAAGACAGGGAAGCATGCCTGACCGCCCGAGAAACGACCCTCCAGGCAGACGCTCCACAGGGGGAGGTGAGCGTGTCCCCCGAATTAACTCCCGAGCAACGGGTGGAGGTGATCGAGATGATCCAGCGAAACCGGGACATATTTTCCAAGCAGCCCGGTCGGACAACGGTGGTCCACCATCATATCATCACCAACCCAGGAGCACGGGTGACGATAAAACCGTATCGGATCCCAGAGGCCAAGAGGGAAGAAATTAGGACGGAGGTAAGGAGGATGTTGGAACTGGGGGTGATAGAAGAATCCCACAGCCAGTGGTCCAGCCCCATCGTCCTAGTCCCCAAGCCGGATGGCACCCTGCGCTTCTGTAACGACTTCAGGAAGCTGAATGAAATATCTAAATTCGATGCCTACCCAATCCCACGGATTGATGAGTTGGTGGACCAATTGGGCAAGGCCCACTACCTTAGATTTGACAAAAGGCTATTGGCAAATCCCCCTAGCCAAAGACGCCAGGGAGAAGACTGCCTTCTCCACGCCCGATGGCCTTTTTCAGTATACCGTCCTCCCCTTCGGACTCCACGGGGCCCCGGCAACATTCCAGAGATTGATGGATCACCTACTGAGACCCCACACCAAGTATGCGGCTGCCTACCTGGACGACGTGGTCATCCACAGCCCCGACTGGGAAACGCACCTGGAGAAAGTGGAAGCGGTGCTCGACTCCCTTCGGAAAGCAGGTCTCACTGCCAACCCCTCCAAGTGTGCCATAGGGCTGGCAGAAGCCAAATACCTAGGCTATGTGGTAGGGAGAGGCCTAGTAAAGCCCCAGTGGAACAAGGTGGAGGCCATCCGGGACTGGCCCCGACCGGCCCGTAAGAAACAGGTCAGGGCATTCCTGGGAATTGTAGGGTATTATAGGAGATTTATTCCCCACTTTGCCGCTAGATCGAGCCCCTTGACTGACTTGATAAAAGCTCGGGGCCCAGATATGGTAAAGTGGACAGAGGCGGCCGACAAAGCTTTCATGGACTTACGGACAGCCCTGTGTAGCCACCCGGTGCTTATAGCCCCAGACTTCGAGAAGGAGTTTATTCTCCAAACAGATGCCTCAGAGACAGGGCTGGGAGCCGTACTCACGCAACTAATAGGTGGTGAGGAGCACCCGGTCCTGTATCTCAGCAGGAAGCTCCTCCCCAGAGAGCAGCGGTATGCGGTGGTGGAGAAAGAGTGTCTGGCGGTCAAGTGGGCCGTGGAAACCCTCAGATACTATCTACTGGGGAGACGCTTCACCCTAGTGACAGACCACGCCCCGCTCCGGTGGATGCACACCAACAAGGAGAGGAATGCACGAGTGACCCGCTGGTTCCTCTCCTTGCAGCCTTACAACTTTCGGGTACAGCATAGGGCTGGAAGCCAGCACGGCAACGCTGACGCCCTATCCCGCCAGCACTGCCTGACGTCCCACGTAGCCCAACCCCATGGTGTTGAGCAGGGGGGGGGGATGTGTGATATATCAAGGGCAGAGGGCGGCAGGAGAGTCCTTGAGGGGAGATATATCAGCCCCAGGATGATCAGGGCTTTATTCCCTGCAGCCTAATTGGAGTCATGAGGGGGCAATTAGGAGCCAGCTGAGGCCAATTAAGGATCAGCCAGGTGCTCCATAAAAGGGCTCCACCCCAAACACACAGAGCACAAGTTGGAGGGAGCAGAGGTGTTGTGCTGTGTGGAGTGGAGCAGAGCGAAGCGAAGTGAAGGAGCAGACCGAAGTAGCAGAGTGTGGGAGAGCGGAGAAACCCCAAAAGGAGGTACTGAGCCCAGCAAGGGGCAGCAAGAACATAGAGCCTGAGAGGCCAGAAGGACTGAGGGGGGAAAGTAGCCCAGGGGAAGAGGCTGCAGCTCTAACAATAGTGAGCCAGCAGTATACTGCTACGGTTCATAGGGCCCCTGGGCTGGGACCCGGAGTAGCGGGTGGGCCCGGGTCCCTACCCCCTCCCCCAGGGAAGACGGGGTGACGGGCACTTTCCTGGCCCCCAACAGGAGCAAAGCGCGAGATCCACTACAGGGGAGCCGGCCATCAGCCACAGGTCATAAAACAGGTTTTCATCCAACATGAAGCTCCACAGGCCCAGTGGTATCACAATATGAGAGTAAATACTGAGCATTGTGTCTAGACTCTGAGTTTAGGAATCATGGGCAGAGCTGCAGTCCAGCAGTGAGTCTTGGGTGCTCCTGGTCATCTTCAGTGCCAGGGAGTTTTCCCCCAACAAACCCCTCCAGTGCCATCTTCTGCTATTCTTTGCAAACCCACAAGGAGACAATCTCTCCTCTTAGCTAGCTACAGCCTCCATTCTTATTCCCAATGCAAGGTCACAAACCCCAGAACTCACCACCCCACACAGCTCTGGGCATTTACAGGGAGGGTCCAGCTCCCACTTTGTAGTGGCAGTATTTTAGTTTCAGCCATTTTGTTTATACACCTTGTTGTGTTGCCCAATCCTGTTTTCATGAAAGAACAGAGCCACAAACATCCCCTCTCCCACCTCTTTCCCCCAAGAGGCCCTTCAGCCTGATACATTGTAACTTTAATCACAAACTGAAACCAAAACTGATTCTTATTGTTCTACCCTTTGAAATGTTCACTTCAGTCTTTCTAAAATATCCATTTCCTGCATAATCATTCAAGTCTGTCTCTACTTTGTATAATTCTATTTGGTTTAAGATTGTTTGTAAAACCATCCATCGAACATTTTAAACTGTGAATTTTACCCACTTTCAATATATTTGTAAATACCCTATTTTAAGTATAAGAAGCCACACTGTGAACTGTAATGTAAATTGTAAAAGACACTGTCAAAAATGAAATAATGTTTGCTTTAAAAATAATATGTGAATTCTTCAGCTAGGAGTTGGCCCTGAGTGATTGAAGTGTGAATGGCTGAGCAATTGAGGTGGGTGTAGACAGGGAGAGTGATTAAACAATTGGTCTAAGGAAGGGATGACGAAACAGATGAAGACAACACCAGCCTCACCTCAAACGTTTGAGGGAGGAAGAAAGGAGCGAAGATAACTTTTACCAGTCAACTGGTCGAAGAGGAGCCCACCCTGATAACTTTGGAGTCAGCCCACTTCAAAGAATAAAATTGGATCAGGCTTGCAACAAAGTGGGTGATTAAGGATCACACCAAATGCAGATGCAGCATGACAGACCCATATTCTTACATGGGATCTTTTCCCTATACAACGGGACAGAAAGATGAAGGCTGGAGGTTTGGGTCTACATCACCACACCACCCAGGAGTACCGGTGCGCATCTGCAGAACCTTGCTCCTCACACTCGTACTACTGTCACTTCGCCAGTGACTGCCACGAGCACCAAGAGGCTGGTAACTATAACATCTGTGAGACCCCTCTGTATGTTCATCTGTCTCCCTGTCTGTGTATGCCTGTCAGTGTGTCTGAGTGTGACTAAAAGTACCGGTTGAAACGTGTCAACAAAGTATATTTTATTAACAAGAATCTCTGTAATTGTAGTATTGATACAATGTTGATCTTGTTTTCCTAGTGTTTACATTATTGATACTATTTCACTAAAGTAAAGAACAATATTGATGTTGTTACAGTGTTGATACTTTTCTTTTTATTGATACTATTTACCGAATTGCTGTATTGACAATAAACATGGCGTGTTGCCTTATCCCCTGAAAAAGATCCTGTGACATTTGTTACGTGAATAACAGTTGTTTGTCCTCCATTTTGTGCTCCCTTCTTCCCCCCAATTTGGCACCATTTCTGGGCAGAGACGAGAAGAGTTGGGAGCAGGAAAAGGTCACATGATCTCGATTTGCCCACAACAACTGGGGTATTTAAGGACTGAGCTGGCAACACTCGGGTGCTACTGCCCTAGTGGTGATCGTACCTGCTGGTGCTGTTCTTGTTGTCTCACCCTGCTTACTAGAAGAAGAGAAGAATTTACCTGCTGTGTTCCTGGTATCCTGTGTCTTTGCTATTCCTGTCCCACTGTTTCTGGTATCCTGTGTCACCGGCCAGTCATCCTGATCCTGGTTCAGTCTGGTGTTCTTCGGCCATCCTTTGCCTCGTGGAGGCTGCTGATGTACCATATTTAGTGATAGGTTTTATTGTTAATTACCCACCTTGGTTTTAATTTGGGGTCCTGGCTTTATGCCTTTGTATTAGATTAACCAACAAGCTTGTTTGTTTACTAACATATTGTCATGTTTATTCATTATACGTCAGTTGTCTTATCTCTTGTATGTGGGAGGGTAGGGATGTTGGCCAAAATCTTGTTTTTGAAATATATGTAAGAACAGAGCCACAAACACCACCCCCTTCCTACCAAAAGGCACATCAGTCTGAATCAAAAGCTAAAACCTCAAACTGACTCTTACTGTTCT
>NW_027131252.1:0-2199 GCF_026122565.2 Emydura macquarii macquarii | reverse complement strand
AACGTGGCTCCAAATTCGAGTCCCCGTGGGGAGCTGTCTAGAGAAAAGGGAAACAGGGTTAGCTACAAACTCCACCTTCCACTGTGGAGACGCTGTGTGCGCATGCATGCGTGCACGGTGTTCCCTGTTGTGGTGTCTCTATGGGACTTGTTCCCATGGCTACAGAGGGAGAAGGGCAAATCTCTTACCTGTTACTTTCTCATCCCCAGCAAAGCAATGTGAGCCGTGTCCAGCTACTCCTGCCTGTCTAGTAGCTGCTTGCCCAGAGGGCTGGATCGGGTACCTAGGGAAGTGTTACTATTTCTCTGAGGCTGAAGCGAACTGGGCCTCCAGCCAGAGCAACTGCTCTGCACAGGGGGCCTCCCTGGCTGTGATCGACACCCGGCAGGAAATGGTGAGCTGCACAGGACGGGGTGACAAAGGCAGTTTTGTGCTGGGTTTGTCCTAGGGCTGACATGGCCCCCGCTGCTGCTTGAATTTAGGGCAACTTCCCACCGCCACTTCTACAGCCCAGATCAGCTGCACTCAGCGTGCACCAGCCACGCTCCATCCTCCCCGTGCACTGGGGACTGAAATAACTAAACTTTTAACTTTACGTTCAGTTCCAGAAACATGTGAAAATGTCTGGTTTTGACATTGGATCAAACCAACTGCTTTTGACACTCACAGATCAAAACAGTTTGTGTCAGCAGGGTTCAACATTGAACATCATCTGTGCATCCTCATGGGAGTTGTCGTTTGGGTGCCTTGTGCCCCCATTCTCTTCTGTATGCCAGGATCCCTGGCTGGACTACATCTCCCATGAAGCACCAGGTGGCTCAGCCAATAGGGAAATCATGGTGCATTATAGGAGATGTAGTCTGGGGGAACGTAGCTCATAGAGGAGAATGGAGGTAGGAGGCACCCGAACTACAGCTCCCATGAGGTACCCTGGTAGCTCAGCTGGATACAGACAAATGTTGAACTGACCTGAAACAAAATCACTGCTTGGTGGAAAATTGAAAAATTTCAGCAAAATCGACATTTACTTTTGGAAAAATTCATTTTTGTAGAAAACACATTTTCCGTCACAGAAATATTTCGATGGAAAATCTCCCGCCAGCTCTGCTAAAGACAACAGACTAGTCTTAGCATGATGTCCACACCTGCACTGATTTCCCTGTAGTTCATGGAGCGGGTGGGTGTTGTCTGTGCGTCTGGGTTGTCATTTCTTGGTGTAGAATTCCCAGCCCTGACCACCTGCCGAGCACCCTGCGTAGCAGCTCAGAGAATCCGGTGCGCACCTGCCATGGTGTGTAATGCACATTTATTTTTATTTTGGTAACCAAGGATTTCCTGATGCGCTATAAAGGTCCCTCCGACTGTTGGATTGGCCTCCACAGGGAACCGGGCCAGCCCTGGAAATGGACCAACGGCACCGAATTCAACAACTGGTGAGTCCCTCAGTTCTGTTAACTCAGTGAATGCTGCAGCTCCCATTTCAAACAGAAGAGTGGCCCTGGGGTTAAGGCCCTGGGCTGTGACTGGGGAAGTCTGGTTCTACCCCAGGCTTGCTCTGTGACTTTTGGGCCAGTTGCTTGGAGCTGGATTTTTGCTCTTTGTTGCTTTAATGGTTTTGTTGGATTTATTATTATTTGTTGCAGGTTTAAGATACTGGGAGGAGAAAAATGTGCTTTTATGAACCACAACGATATTGCCAGTTCAAGATGCTCAAGGGAAGGATACTGGATCTGCAGCAAACGAGCGGAGAAAACGGAAGGCAAAGCAAAGTGACCGTAACCTGGCTGAGGCAAGCGTTGGTCTTTGCACGGGGCTCTCCAGAGCTGCCTCAGTGAGGTGGGGAACGTGATGGTGCAGACGAGGAGTGGGACAGGCCCAGCAGCAAGGAAGAGAGACACTCACTGAAGGAACAGCCGATATCTCCTCCCCTGGGAGTCTCTGACACCGTGGCCCTCCCAGGCTGCGGGCAGCCCCTGCGTTTCAGTTTCTTAACATTTGGAGCCTGCTGCTTAAAATCCATCCACGGCCTTTGTACTTATTTTCCCGCTGTGCCCTCGTCCGTGTTTCTTTTCCTGCCCACATGCAACTACCCCCGGCCTGAATTCACCCTTGGTGATCACACAGCCCCCGACAATGGGGCAGATGGGCCGTACGCTCTGCATACGACAGCACAGGCAGGTGCACGAGCAGCGTGGTGGG
>NW_027131251.1:0-2238 GCF_026122565.2 Emydura macquarii macquarii | reverse complement strand
CACTGTAGCGGGAGGGGTGGTCCCCCTCTGAGGAGGACCCAGAGAGGGAGCCAGACCCACCCTGGCTGACAGAGGCCTGCCCCAGTGGAAACCCTGACCGGAAGCAGGGGGCGGGGCTAGGCCTTTAAGAGCCAGGCCAGTGAGCTCAGTTGGAGAGAGACGGCCGAAGGGGAAGGACGCGTCTCCTCCTCAGCTCCTAGCTCAGGCCGGGCTGGGGAGCTGTGCTGAGAGGGAGCGACCGGCCTTAAACCCAGCCTGGGGATCGACGGAGGCCTCCCCCAGGTACCCTACGGCCTGGGAGTTGGAGGAGGGCCCACCAGAGGCCCCCACGGCCTGGGAGCCGGAAGAAGGCCCAACGGAACTCCCCACTGACTACGAGCCAGAAGAGAACCCTCTGGAGACACCCGGGGCCTGGGAGCCGGAGGCGGACCTGCCTGAGCAATACCGAGCCTGGGACCCCTAGAATCTACCGGCCCTGCCCGAGGCCTGGGGACCGCAGGACCTGGAAGAGCTACCCTCCGAAGATGAGCCCGTGGAGCTGCCCGAGCTGCCGCCTGTGGACAAGGAGGGCCTAGCAGGTCTACCAAACCTCAGCAACCCAGAAGAGGCAGGTGCCGGGGGTTTCGGGGAGGAAGAAGCCCAGGGATAGCCGCATGTTAGTGGCTGAGTCAGGGGCAACCCGGATGGCGTGTTGCGGCCGGAGCCCCGCCGACCCAGTGGCAAACGCCGTTGCCACTGCCAGGGCCCTGGGCTGGGACGCAGTGGAGACAGGCGGGCCTGCGTCCCCCTCCCCCCGTCCCTATCCTCCGTGAGGAAGCCTTCCCCGCCGTGCCGTTCCAGAGAGCGGCTTTAAGCTGCTTGCCTTGCCAGCCCTGCCTGAGGGCCTGGCCTTAGACTGCTTGCCCTGAGAAGGGCACAAGACTGCTCCCGGTGAGAGGTAGCCGGGAGGGGTGGTCCCCCTCTGAGGAGGACCCAGAGAGGGAGCCAGACCCGGACGCTGCTCCCCGGTTCCAGGGGCACGTCCACAGGCACCAATGAAACCATCAGCACCAAGTAAAACCTTGGCACCCTCAAAATCAGTGACATGAATCAAATCGGCAGCTCCTATCAAGCCTCTAGTGTCCTCTGCCAATGTCTCGAGGGCCTACACCATTCCCTCAGCACCGTGTCTTACACTGGCACCGATGATGCTTCTTCCCCATCCACAAGACTTCAGATACCTGGCAGACCTGTTGGTCTGACACTCGTGACTCTCCGCTTCTGCAACGTGACCTCCCCTCACTTCAACCATTCCTCTAGACTCACAACACTCCTCCCTTTCCCCACTGAGAACGTCATCTCCCCTCCCTAGAGAGGAAGACAAGGACTCTATCATTCCCTCAACTTCTGGGCAACTTGCATCTGCTCCTCCTCACTATACGCAGTCCACCTTTGGCAGATCACTCTGACTTGCAAACACACCAACGGAAAGTATCACATCCCGGCAAAAGATGCTGAATTCTTCTTTTCACACCCCATCCCAAATATTCTGGTGGTCAAAGCAGAGCAAGAGAGAAGCCGTCAGTTCCAATCCCATCCTAACAATCCAGACAGATTGGATATGCCTGCATCTTTTTGGACGCAAGGAATATTCATCAGGCACACTCCAATTTAGAATTCCAACTAAATCATAGAATCATAGAATCATAGAATATTAGAGTTGGAAGGGACCTCAGGAGGTCATCTAGTCCAACCCCCTGCTCAAAGCAGGACTAACCTTAGCTATATCATCCCAACCAGGGCTTTGTCAAGCCTCAGCTTAAAAACCTCTAAGGATGGAGATTCCACCACCTCCCTAGGTAACCCATTCCAGTGCTTCACCACCCTCCTAGTAAAAAACTTTTTCCTAATGTCCAACCTAGACCTCCTGCCCTGCAACTTGAGACCGTTGCTCCTTGTTCTGTCATCTGCCACCACCGAGAACAGCCTAGCCCCATCCTCCCTGGAACCCCCTTTCAGGTAGTTAAAGGCCACTATCAAATCCCCCCTCACTCTTCTCTTTTGCAGACTAAACAAGCCCAGTTCCCTCAGCCTCTCCTCATAAGTCCTGTGCTCCAGCCCCCTAATCATTTTGGTTGCCCTCCGCTGCACTCTCTCTAACTTGTCCACATCCTTTTTGTAGTGGGGGGCCCAAAACTGGACACAATATTCTAAATGCGGCCTCACCAATGCCGAATAGAGGGGAATAATCACTTCACC